>NW_012114977.1:823855-825609 GCF_000951035.1 Colobus angolensis palliatus | reverse complement strand
TTTATCAAGGTAGTTGATAATTTTTTGTGTCACAAACATATTTTTTAAATTACGTTTCATTTGAGAACCATAGGGCTATTTCATTTATCAAAGGCCCTATGTATTATTGTGTTAAAATTTAATATTAACTTATCTTAAAGTTTGTGACTATTTACAATAACGTTTTCATCCAAATGCATGGAGCTTACATTATTTCCAACACCCAGGCGATGCAGGCAGCATTATCAATATTGTGTTAGGAAATTCAAGGCCGCATGACTTTCCCTACAGAGACTTCGCAAAAAAATTTAAGTCTTCAGAACACAGAGGATTTTAAGTGAAACTACTCTGAATGATACTGTCATTGTGGATCCATGTCATTGTACTTTTGTCCAGACCCACAGAATGTAGAATACCGAGAGTGAACCCTGACTTATGGACTTTGGGTGATAATGATGTGTCGGTGTAGGTTCAAGTGTAACAAATGCACCCTCTGCTAGGGTGTGTGGGTCATGGGGGAGGCTGTGCATGTGTTGGGGGTAGAGGGTATGTGGGAAATCTCTACATCTTCCTCTCAATTTTGCTGTGAACCTAAAACTGCTCTAAAAAAGTGAAGTCTTTGGCCAGGTGCAGTGGCTCACTCCTGTAATCTCAGCACTTTGGGAGGCAGAGGCATGTAGATCACGAAGTCAGGAGTTTGAAACCAGCCTGGCCAACATGGTGAAACCCTGTCTCTACTAAAAATACAAAAACTAGCTGGGCATGGTGGCGGGCTTCTGTAATCTCAGCTACTGGGGAGGCTGAGGCGGGAGAATCGCTTGAAACCAGAAGGCAGAGGTTTCAGTGAACCGAGATCACACCACTGCACTCCAGCCTGGGCAACAAGGCGAAACTCCATCTCAAAACAAAACAAAACAAAAACAAGAAAACTAAGAAAAAAAGTGAAGTCTTTAAAGAAATTCAGGTATTTTGGTGCATTGGGTTCCATCTTACTTACTAAGTTACTTTTCAGAGCCATGCTGGGCGCCCCCTTGCCTTGGGCAGCCAGGACGCAGATACGCAGATTCTTATAGCTGTGCCTTCCAGAACTCAGCCATCTCTTTAGAATGGAGGGTGGACTGTACCAGTGAAATGCTCGCCGAAGCTTAGTGCCTTGGACTTCTGCACCTGCCTGAAAATGGACAGTTATCCATAGTGTCAGAGGGAGACTCTCTGCTTACTTCTGATCTTCTGTAGTTTATTGGGTAAGGATGAACACTGCATCAGGTTAAACAGCAGCAGTCAGAGATGAGTAGATGGAGGCATAGGCAGGAGTAAGGTTGGAGCTCATGAGTCAGACAGCCACAGTGAAGCCAGGGAGGTGAGATTAGGGGTAGCAGGGCTCTTGGAGGTGCTGACGGTGCAGCTCTCTGCTCACGTGGGATGGGGCACCAGCCAAAGAAGAGAATGTGGGGCCACCAAGCACACGTGGTGCTCTGTCTTTCCCACTCCACCCTTCCTGAAAGGTTATGACACGTGGCCACAACACACAGAGGATGCAGTGTGTCTGTGCATAAAACCCATAGGGCTGTGCGACTTAAATATCTGGGCAGAACAGATTTCTATTTGCAACTTGTATTGACTTCATTGCACCTTCATTGTATTTAGCGAATCCTTATGTATTAGCCAAGAGTGCAACAACAGGCGGAATAATGGCCTCCCAAAGACAGCCACGTCCTAATCCTTGTCATTGTGATCTGTTATTATATGCAACAAAAGGGACTTTGATGTGATGA
>NW_012114977.1:800281-823535 GCF_000951035.1 Colobus angolensis palliatus | reverse complement strand
CACAACACACAGAGGATGCAGTGTGTCTGTGCATAAAACCCATAGGGCTGTGCGACTTAAATATCTGGGCAGAACAGATTTCTATTTTCAACTTGTATTGACTTCATTGCACCTTCATTGTATTTAGTGAATCCTTATGTATTAGCCAAGAGTGCAACAGCAGGCGGAATAATGGCCTCCCAAAGACAGCCACGTCCTAATCCTTGTCATTGTGATCTGTTATTATATGCAACAAAAGGGACTTTGATGTGATGAAGGGAGGGAGCTTGAGATGGAGAAATTATCCTGGGTTACCTGGGTGGGTTCAGTATCACAGATTTCTTGAAAGAATCAGAGAAAGAGAGGTGGTGATGAAAGCAGAGAACCAAAGTGATGCCGTGTGAGAAAAACTCAGCCAGCCATTGCTGGCTTTGGATATGGATTCAGGAGCCACCAACCAAAGCCTCTGGAAAAGGCATGGAAATGGATTTTCTGGACACTGGAAAAAGCAAACAAATGGATTCTCCTAGAGCCTCCAGAGGGAATGCAGCTCTGCCGAGCCCTAGATTTTAGCCCAGTGAGATGCATTTTGGGTTTCTGACCTCCAGCATTTTAAAATCATACACTTGGGTGGTTTTAAGCTGCCAGGTTTGGGGTAGTTTGTGGCTGCAGCCCTGGGAAACTGATACAAACGTGCTGCTGGGCAGCGGTGGTCTTGCTTTCCTGGAAAACTCGTGCTCAGCTTATTGGAAACTGGAAAATCAGCATGGGGATTTTATACAAAATCTCCACTTTAGGGAGAATTTAGGCACAAATTTAACTGAGAGCCAGAAAATCCTAGGGTTTTGCAAATGAGAGATTTGAGGCCTCTCCTCCTTGAAATAAATGGTAATAAGTTACTACTTCTATTGATAGAAAAAAGTTTCCTACTCTTTAAAAATAGACTCTTTGCTTAAGCATGGAACTATAGATCAGAGCTCTGTTTTCAAACCAACTGTTTATATTTTCATTTGAATTTGGGACCAGGACTGTTTACAGATCGTAATACAGCCACTTGTATTTTCCAGAGTGTTTTTAGCGTTTTCTCATGTACAGTACCATCAAATGGTACAGTGTATCACTAGGCTTAATTATAAGCTTTTCAAAGGAGGCACTTTTTCCAAAAAGTATGTCCTAGTGTGAGAAGAACGCACATGACCTCTGTGTCCTTGTACCAGAAAGCAAACCTGTTGCTGTGCCTTCCTCCTCGTGCCTTCATCTCCTCTCTCTGTCCCAGCAACTTCCATTCCTTAGTGGATCATTTTATAAATTCCATTCAGTTTTTCTTCTTTTGATATCCTGAGAACTAACAAAGTCAACTAGTCCTAAGGTTTGTGGCAAACACTGTTTTATTCTTTTTTCAGAATAGTACCTTGCATTTGAAACACGTGAAAGTGATGTGACATTTTATGTGATGCAAGTGATAATTACACTTTCTAAGAATCAGCACCTGAAGATGTTTGGGGTTTTTATTATGGCCCACTAGTCTTTCATTAGCACATGAGCAATATTAAACACACACATATGATATTGTTTCCGTTTATTTGGGTGTATACCCCAATTATAAGTTCCTTCAGATATAAGGGCTTGAGAATAAGTGAAATAAGACTGACCTTAAATTTTAGTATCAATTCGTTGGGTCTTAGGGCCAGAGCCCAAAATAAGGTGAAGATTTCGCAGGACAGAGGCTTGAGGGTAATTTGAGAAAATAAATTAGCATAAACAAATAAAGGAGGCTTGCTCTAAAGTGGAGATGATTGAAAAGGGAGAATCTTGAGACACTGGAATCACTTATCTAATCTTGGTCCCTAGAATAGAGATTGGTGGCAGCTAGTGGTGACAGCCAAGGAAATCCAAATAGTCTGGTTGCCCTGAAAACATCTGGGAAATGGTTGTGCTTGCTTCTGTTTTGGTTTTCTCAATAACGTTCTGATATTTACTGGACTTTCCCTGTTGCAGATCTTGCTACTTGGGGAGAATATACTAGTCCCCAAGATGTTAATTCTATTGCAAAAGAAGAGTTGGTGCTCTAGTCATGCCCAGGACTGTGGGCTTGGTTAATCTGAGTCTCTCTGAGTGATGACCCTGCCCTTGGTGAGTGTGCAAGGCCAGTGCCCATCCATGACTCTGGTCAATGCACCAGGGCTGTGAGGCCCCCTGCAGGTTGGCCAGCTGGATTGAACTTGGTGGGCCACACGCTCCCATCTGCTCCCTTCTCCAGTAACCACCCATGACTCTAGGCTGGGGAGACCATGTGCAAATGGTGTTGACTTTTGTGGCTAGACCTAGATTTGCATCTTGGCTCTGAAACCTAATACCTACTTAAGTTGACTTTACTGGGCCTCTGTTTTTGTGTCTGGAAATTGAGGAGAACACCTCCATTGTAGGGTACCTGGCAGAAAGTAAGCATCCAAGAAATTATAACTATTATTTTAATTTTCATTAGCTGAATGCATCATAAGACATTGCAGAAAGCTAATCGATTAATTCATTTATTCAAATAAAAAATACTGATTGAGGCCCTTTATGTGCCAAACACTATATACTGTGTACATTTTAGGGAAGAGAGTAGTCAATGGGACAGGCAGGGCAGTCTCAAGCGCCAATTTCTTTTGCTTCCTTCTTGGTTTTAATGTTCTTTTTCTCATCTAATTAGGAACAAAAAATAGATAACTAAATGCTTATTTTAAACAAATTTAAAATGTAAGTAAAGGTTTCTATTGAGCTTAAACCAGCATGAATTAATCAGTTTTAAATCATAGAAAAAAATTCAATATGAAATTTCTTTTTTTTTGCTTGAGTTGAAGACTTACTAAATATTGGGAGCTGACACAGTAAATGTTTTACTGTAGCAACATTTTAGATTTGAATCTTTACATTGGCTACAGCAGGGAATTTGTTTTTAGAGCAATTAATTTTTCTTTTGAAATTAATATGAAAGGGATACATTTAATGATCCATAGAAGTATTGACTTTATGTAAGGGAACAGCTAAAGCCAATTAGCATGTTTTAATTTGCATGTATCATGCAGTTCAGTAGGCATAAACGTGTTCTCAATGTAATGCGTGATATTTCTCAACTACGTGATATGATAAGACTTTGGCGATCTTTTCAAATTTAACGTTTTCCACGACACATAGAATTCTGTTGACTTCTTACAGCCTGTGTGTTCTGGGTAAATATTTTTGTAGTTGCAGATTTCAGAGTGAACACAGTGATTACCACACTTTTTTGATCAAAATCTTTCTCTACATGGTGAGTGGAGTAGGCAGAGGGCTTGAGGTCTTACTTGGGAACTTGGGCTTGTTGCGTGGGACTGGAGATCAGTTTCACGGTCTCCGGGATGTTGTTCACAGCAGGTTTTGGAAATGGTGGTGACAGGACTGGGACTCAAGAGGAAAATCTGGCAGATATCCCCAGTGTTGTTCTGGGGTGTCAGCCTTGAACTGAGAACCCAACGGGGAACATTTCAAGGTGACTGAGTTCCAGCAGAAAAGGATAGGGCCGGCTGTACTGTTTGGTCACTGATTCTTGGATCCCATGTTAATTGTCACCTAGTGTGCTCTGGGAAATAGTGCTTTAAAACCCAGTGTGTGTTTTCTTCTCTGTCCTGGCTGTGCAACTCCTACAGGAGATGAGATCTGAGGTCTCAGGGCCTCTGCACAGGGCTGCCCTTACCACCTCGGCAGGCCCCCTTGGGGACAGGTGTCAGGCTCAGATTCTTCACGAGGAGATTTGTTGTGATGTTTTAAAACATGCAACCAAAACCCTCCTCTGGGGTGCTGCTTGGCCAGGACATTCTTGGGCATGAGCCAGCAGCACCAGCATCATCCGGAGAGCGATGGAGGAAAGCTTTTTCCCTTTTGGGCACTGAGAACAAGCAAGTGGATGGGAGGAAGAGGGGAGGGAGGGTGGAGAGAGAGAATCAGCCTGATCCCTTCCCATGCCATGCCTGGCACAGCCACACTCCTTAGCCTTGTCCAGGGAAGGAACCACTCCTCAAAACTACTCCCCAAGACATGTAATGCATACAGTTCTACCAGGAAAGGTTGATTCTCTTGGACTGAACAGTATCTCTCAAATGTGTGGAATGAACAGTGTCTCTCAGGTAGAATAAATAGATATTTTAGTGTGAAGTGGCCCAATTTAAATGCTTTTAGCTAGAAGCCATTTCTCCCTCCTCTGAACTCTCTTGAGCACCCCAGCTATGGCTCGTGTGCTTGTCACTGTCCATCAGGCTTTATGATTATTCTTCCGAGTTTCTTATCTCCCCCGATAGATGAGAACCATGTGTGGACTGGGATTGTGTTTTATTTATCTCTCTTATTATTAAGCACATTGCCTCCCTATATCACTAGGGATTGAGTTTGGCTGCCTGTAATGGAAAACCGAAAATGCTGGCATGAAATGTAAGGTTTCACTTCTCTTGTGCTAGAAGAAAGACAGGAGTAGTGGTTCTGGACTGGCGCAGTGGCTCTTCCATGTCACCAGTGCCCTTTTGCTTTCTCCTCTGCCTTTCTTATCATTCTCAGGTTTGCAAAATGGCTCTTGTACCTCTGTCGTTACATCACCTTCCAGGAAGTCTAAAGGGGAAAAGGTGAGGTCAAAAGGGATGGGCCAGCCTCGTGTGCTCCTTCTGTTATTAGAAAAATGATAGCTTTCTTGGAAGACCCTAACTAGTGAGCTTCGGCTCATGTCTCACTGGCCAGAAGTGTGCCACGTGACCATACTTAGCTGCAGGGGATCTGGGGAAGGGAGGTGTTTTTTTGCTGTTGTTTTTTCATAAGGGAGAATATATGGCTGCCTGGAGCAAAATTGGGGTTCTACTCATAAAGAAGAAAGGCGAATGTAGGCAGCTGGCATTGTCTGGCATCCTCCCATGTAGAAATGACTCAGACAGACACTTGCAGAATGAGTGGCTTTAACTGTGGATGCAAACCTTTGTCCCTAGAGGGGAAGATCAAGGTCTAGAATCCCAGTAAGAAACAACACAGGGATTCTTTGCTGATTTGCGCCTATCATCATCACACAAGTATTTTGGGCATTGATCTCCTGGCCTCCATTGTCTTGTTGTTGTTTTTCTGAATATATCTTAAAAGGATGGGAGATTTCTAGATCAGGACCTTGGTGACGTTTAATGTACCCAGGCTTAGGGGCCTCCTGAGTTTTGGTTGGTCATAACAGAGGCAGATTGAAGAATGTGTGCCTACTTCCAGACACACCCCTTAGATAATGACAAATATCAGCATGTGAAGATCCACTTGTCAACCTCGCATCATGGGGAGTACAGCGTGTATGTGCCAGGCATGGGAAAGAATTCTAGCTGTTTCTCACTCACTGTCATCCCACCTTCCAAAAAATGCATGCAACCTGGCAAGATAAAATATAAATCAGAAAGACAAATGAGTCCAAGAGAAAACAAGGGTCGGAAGGGATGATTTGAGCCAGGGCTGAAGTATAAGTTACTGTTTTGTAGAGTGTATGTGTATATTGTATTTGTGTGGCCTAAGGTTCTGTGAACTTCTTAGAAATAGGGTTTGAATTTAGCTCTCAGGTTTTAGCAGTCACCAGGTGGAGGGAAAGACTGTTACACAGTTTGCAGTGTCTACAAGACAAAGATAGATGGTTACTCAAGGGAAGCTTAACACTTTACAACGGTGAGAGATCTTGCAGGGCATATGTTAATAGCCATAATACGTCAGGACATCTTAGCATGATGGGGAATTTGGGTTACAAGAATCCAGATGAGAGAGGAAGTTCATTCCTGTGGTCTGAGAGGGTTTCACGGTCGTGATGACTCTTGCAGAAAAGGCAAGGGTAGAGTGGATGGAAATAAGTCCTGTTTGGCCAGAGTAGAGCTTTGTGTGTGGGAGGCATGGGAGGCAATGTGGGTGGATTTAGAGATGGCTAAATAGTAAACAACTGCCAACTGGGTAATGTTTTGGGCCGGGGAAGTGACATGATCAAAGTAATGTTTTTAAAAAATGACTAAGTGTTCATGATGGGAAAGCATTGCATATAATAATTATCAGTTCACACGAAATAGAAACAGTACATTGATGGCAAGAAAAAAGGAAAGAGAATGTGTTTAAAACACATTTTTACAAAACACAGATTCACTTGCTGCAACTGTGCGTTTTGTTGCTATAGCATAGGAATTGTGCAAATTCAGTCTTTGGCTTCTACTTTTTAAGTAGGAAAATGAAGGAGAAATAGAAAGCCTGTGTCCAGGCTCGGTGGCTCACGCCTGTAAACTCAGCACTTTGGGAGGCTGAGGCGGGTGAATCACTTGAGGTCAGGAGTTCAAGACCAGCCTGACCAACATGGTACAGCCCCATCTCTACCAAAAATACAAAAATTAGATGGGTGTGGTGGCAGGCACCTATAATCTCAGATACTTGGGGGGCTGAGGCAGGAGAATCGCTTGAACCTGGGAGGTAGAGGTTGCAATGAGCTGAGATTGTACCACTGCATTCCAACCTGGGTGACAACGTGAGACTCTGTCTCAAAAAGAAGGCTTGTTTTGCTTTGTACCTTTTAGGTAGCATAAAAAGAGACTCTGGGCCCCAAGGGGAAAGTCTGCAGAGGCCCCAGCCCATGATACCCAGCCCTGCAATGGCTTGATGGTGGATGGTGGATGGGGCAGGGGTAGTTATAGGGCATCTTGGCCTATGGGTCCTTGGGGCCTGCCTTAGCAGTGTCCCGGACTAGTCTAGACTCGGGTTGCAGTGCCTGAGGCTAGTGCAGACCACGGTTACAGTGCCTGAGGTTAGCCAAGACTAGGGTTACAGTGCAGGAAACTAAAAGTAGTCTCTGGCCTTGCAGAACGTAACCTACAGAAAAAAAGCTATGGTTTTACAATCACTGGACAACCAAGCTGGGGTTGTTAAGCTGAGTCCCATTCAGGAGTTCAGGGGACTGGGTCCTGGGAACCGGAGACCCGAATAGGGCATATTAGCTGTTTGATTCTATCCTAATGTCTAAACCACACAAAGGGGCAGCATGAGGGAATTTTTGGAGTGGTGGGACCATTCGTTGTGGTACTGTGGTGGTGGATACGTGATTCATTGCATTTGTCAAAACCTGTATAGGTGAACATATGGAGTCTAGAGGCTTGGTGGTGAATTCACTGCCTTGGAAGGTTACTGGTCTACCACCTTCCTGAGTAATCTCATGGTGTATCTATATTATGTGTCTGTACTCCACAGAAGATATTTTCTGCAGTCATAAGAAGAAAATAATAGCTCACTGCTACATAGGCTATGTCAGTGGTGACAAAGGACCTTGTTTGCACCTTGCCTCTGTCACACAAGGTTAATGATAATACATATACCTTTTGACTGGTGTGTGTTCACTAAGATGGAGCCTGCAGGGGCACTGAGCATTGCGTGTAGGACTCAGTAAAAGTTAATTCCATTCCTCCTCTCTGCCAAAAGCAACTATTTCTTAAAATGATAATTTTACAAGAAACTAACATCTGCCTAGTGCTTATCACATGCGTTATCTGATTTGGTTTTCACAACAATCCTGTGAATTAAGTATGAATTTTTGCCTCGTTTATCCCCATTAAGGCTTAGAAGTTTAAGTCCTTTGCCTAATGCCATGCAACAACTGAGTGGGAAGCTGTGGCTCTAGTATAGGACTGCAGACTGTTAGTCATATATAATTATAACTCTATTTGGAGAACTTGCAGAAAAGGATCAGGTCAACTTGAATCCTCTATGCTATTTGTGTATTTGGAGGTTGAAGGAAGTATAATAAACTGCAAAAGGAAAATATTATTATTTTTTTTTTGAGACAAAGTGTCACTCTGTCACCCAGGTTGGAGTGCAGTGGTGCAATCTTGGCTCACTACAACGTCCGCCTTCCAGGTTCACACGATTCTCGTGCCTCAGTCTCCTGAGTAGCTGGGATTATAGGTGTGAGCCACCACATCTTGCTAACTTTTGTATTTTTCTTTTTTGTAGAGGCAGGGTTTTACCATGTTGGCCAGGCTGTCTTGAACTCCTGGTATCAGGTGATCTGTCTGTCTCAGCCTCCCAAAGTGCTGGAATTGCAGGCAGGAGCCACTGTACCCAGCTGGAAATATTAATTTTATTTTTAAAAGGGAAAGGTTTGTACTGTATTATCAAAGAAGAAATGGTTTTGGTTGAGATAAAAGATAACCATGTATAGCATAATTATATAATAAAAAGCCAATATTGACAACACAGGAAGATCATATCTTCTATTAGGAAAGATAAAACATATTTAGAAGTATACTCTCTACCACACAGGATATGCCGAATGCACAGAGAGAGGTGCAAAGGCGGTGCTCAGAGCATGGAGGAAGGGAAGTTGGCATATGACATTTCTGCTGCGTCTCCCCTAGAAGACAAAAGCTTTATTTTGGGAGAGGGGCAAGATTACAAGCTAGATTCAGGACTACGTTAGAGGAAAGGGTGGGATTATTGAAGGATTGGCAGGATCACTGAAAATGCCACCTCCTTGGTTTCTGGGGATACACTGCCTGCCCAAGACGGAGGCTTAATCAGAAAAAGAGAAGAACCTCCGGCCCCCATTCCCTACCACTAGGCTGACAAGCATCGAGTGACAGGTAATATGCAGGAGACAGACTTTCTCTGAGACATGGTGCAAAGGAAAGACTGAAGTCTGAGAGTGCAGCAGTCACTGGAAAACAGACTTGGCAATCAGCCCTTGCCCTGAACACAGGGTGTTACTAGAGGAATGTGAGGCTGGTAGGTCACTGAGAGTAACCATAGAGACAACAAACCTTCAAGTCAGTCCAATTCCTAGTTAGATTAACTCAAACCCTTACACTAGAGACCTAGCAGAACTAACAGAAGGAAAGATGTGCCCATTTCCAGGCATTAAAGTACATTTACCTCCATCTTTCCTCTCCCACACTTTCAATACAAAAATTACTAGGCATGCAAAAAGGCAAGAAAAAATAAACTGTTCTGTTATAAAGACACATGCACCTAAATGTTCATCACAGCCCTGTTCACAACAGCAAAGACATGGAATCAACCCAGATGTCCGTCAACGGTAGATTGGATAAAGAAAATGTGGTACATACACACCATGAAATACTATGCAGCCATCAAGAGGAATGAGATCATGTCCTTTGCAGCAACATTGGTGGAGCTGGAGGACATTATCCTAAGTAAACCAACACAGGAACAGAATAGCAAATCCCATATGTTCTCACTTATAAGTGGGAGCTAAACAATGAGTACTGATGTGATTTGGTTCTGTGTCCCCACCCAAGCCTCATTTTGAATTGTACTCTCATTATTCCCACGTGTTGTGGGAGGGACCTGGTGGGAAATAATTTGAATCATGGGGGCAGTTTCCCCCCTACTGTTCCCGTGGTAGTGAATAAATCTCGTGAGATCTGATGGTTTTGTCAGGGGTTTCCGCTTTTGCATTTTCCTCATTTTCTCTTGCTGCCATCATGTAAGAAGTGCCTTTCACCTCCTGCCATGATTCTGAGGCTTCCCCAGCCATGTGGAACTATAAGTCCAATTAAACCTCTTTTTCTTCCCAGTCTCAGGCATGTCTTTATCAGCAGCATAAAAACGGACTAATACAAGTACACATGAACACAAAGAAAAGAACAGCAGACTCGGGGGCCTCCTTGAGGGTGGAGGGTGGACGGAGGGTGTGGATCGAAAGCCTGCTTACCAGGTATTATGCTTATTACCTGGGTGATGAAATAATCTGTATACTGAACCCCTGCAACACACAATTTAGCCATATAACAAACCCACAGATGTACTCCTGAAACTAAAATAAAAGTTAGAAAAAAGACAAAGAAAAAAAAATCCCAGGAGACAAAGCAATCATTGGAACCAGACTCAGACATGTCACAGATGTTGGAACAATCTGATAGGGGGTTTAAAATAACTATGATTACTAAGTTAAAGGCTCTAATAGAAAAGGTGGGCAATGCACAAGAATGGATGAGTTAATAGAAATTACTCAAACTGAAACGCAAAGAAAATTTTTTTTGTAAAGGAAAAACAACAAGAATAAAACCCACAGCTCTGGGGTAATATCAGTCTAACATATAGTTTATTGGAATTCCAGAAGGAGACTGGAGAGAGAGAATAGAGATGGGAAAAATATTTAAAGAAATATTAAAAGAAAATATTTAAAGAAATTTCCTAAAGTAGCGACAGATACCAAATTACAGATCCGAGCGGCTCAGGGGGTTACCAGGCAGGATAATTACAACAAAACAAAACACACCCAGGTATGTTATACTCAAATAGTTGTAAATAGAAGAGAAAGAGAAAATTTTAATTCAGCCAGAGAAAAGGAATCTAAGTATAGGCTGCTTTTCAAAGAGAAAAATTGGAGGACCAAAGATGGGTTACACGGCAGACAACAAAAGTTTGAAATTATTGGAGCAAGAGACCAACAGGAGTGGGGAATAATTGGATAAAGTTTATAGATGGCAAAATTGGCCTTTGAAAGGAGAAATAGCTCCTTCTTTTAAAAGACAAGATAAAAAGAAGAAGGGTGAAGCTGGAGAGCGTTTTGAATGCCAAGAGGAGGATGTGGAGGTGGACTCATTCGAGTGCTGTGCATCCATTGAGTAAAGTAGGACACAGGTCTTCAGCAGGATCAGAGAAAGGCATTTCCTAAACGTGTTCTGTGGTTTCCTCTCACTGCAGCTTGGCCTCTCTCTTTCTTCCGGTCTCCTTCTCTATCTGGGGCTGCCATAGCAAAATACCACAAACTTTATAGTAGCAAAAATGTATTGAAATTAATTTCAAGGGAAATATATGGTCTTGCGGATCTCGAGGCTGAGTGTCTGGAATTAAGGTGTCCTCAGGGGAAGATCCCTCCTGAAACCCATAGGGGGTCCTTCCTCACCACTTTCTGGCTTCTTGTGGTTTGCCAGCAAGCTTTGGCGTTCCTTGGCTCGCAGCTGCAGGACTCCAGTTTCTGCCTTTGTCGTCACACGACGTTCTCTGTGTGTCTCTGTCTTCTCTTGAGGACACCATAGGATTGGGGGCTCACCTGCTCCTGTATGGCCTTATCTTAACTAATTATATCTGAAGCAACCTTATTTCCAAATAAGGATGCATCATGAGCTACTGTGACTGAGGACTTCCACATATCTTTTTTAGTGGGGACACAATTCAACTCATAACACTTACTAAGTCTTCGTCCCTCTTTACAAAATTTTCTTCTAGGGAAATCCAACTCATCGTCTGAAGTGCATTTGAGTCCCACCTCCTACCTGAAGCCTTTCATAATGGAATTCCCTCCTCTCAGCACTCTGTCATGCTCTTCAAACAAGTTATATCTTTTATGTGATTCGCTATTCCTGTCTGCCCGGCGCGGCTCACCATCCTGAGAGCGGAAGTGATTCAGCTGCTCCGTGCACCCTTCACAGGGTCCAGAGGCACTTCCTAGTGAGATGATTTAGGATCTTGCAGTACAGAGAAAACCATTACAATCAGGGGAAATGGGGATGGAGAGTAATCAGGCAAGCTTTTCTGAAAGAGATAAGATAAAGCATTGGAAGGATGGGAGGAAGAGAGAACATTCCAGGCTGTTTTTTGAAAATAGTATTTTTTTTGTTTTGAGGGTAAGATTGTAACCATGCTTCCTTGCAATGATGTTTTAGAATGTTCTGCACAGGGTCCACTATCAGTCAATTAAGGGGATTGAGTTCATTGTTTCCAATTGCACTTGGATGTTTCTTGCCAAGCTTGGCCCTCTGCACATTTTTAGATATTCCAACTCTGTTAACTGTCTATGCCTTTAGCTCCCTCGGTGACGTGCTCATCTGTCTTTAGCAAGGTAACAGGAGCTGTCCATCCATGCATTTTTGTTCTGTTGTGTTTTGGTGCTGTTTTGGCCGGGAAGGCACTGCATATTAAGAAATGCAGTGGTTGACACTTCTATTTTGTGATGGCAGTAGTTAGAGTGCAGAGACTTGGTGGCGTTTAGGAAGAGTTTTGCAGGGATGATTTCAGGATGTGCTGAGTTTGGCAGAAGCACAGCAAGGTCTACTTGGACCCTTGGAGAACAAGCAGAGTGAATGTTCAGGAAAAGAGTACTCAGTGGCTAGAGGTGGGCACCGTGAATTTAAAAGGTTGCCATTATATTCTTTTCCTGGTTCCCTACTACAGACAGCTAAAATCTCTAGGTACTTCCATTGTCTCACTGTTCCTATGAAGCTCGGTATAGCAATGAGCATGAGTTTTGGTGTTGAAGAGCTCTGAGTTCCAGCCAGGCGCGGTGACTCATGCCTGTAATCCCAGCACCTTGGGAGGCCGAGGCAGGCAGATCACGAGGTCAGGAGATCGAGACCATCCTGGCTAACACAGTGAAACCCCGTCTCTACTAAAAATACAAAAAATTAGCCAGGCGGGTGGCGGGCACCTGTAGTCCCAGCTACTTGGGAAGCTGAGGCAGGAGAATGGCGAGAACCCGGGAGGTGGAGCTTGCAGTGAACCGAGATCGTGCCACTGCACTCCAGCCTGGGTGGCAGAGCGAGACTCTATCTCAAAAGAAAAAAAAAAAAAGAGCTCTGAGTTCTAACCCCGGCTTCACCACTTATTATTTCTGTGATGTTGGGCACACTGCTTCCACATCTGTAAAATGGGTTTAGCATTACCTTTAGAGCTAGTGGGAAGGTTCAATGAGATAAGACATTAAGATAATTGAAAAGCAACAATCCCAGTACTGCCTGACATGTGGGAGGTGCCACACACTGTTAGTTTATCCTTTCCTAGTTTTGAAGAGTGTGGGACACCACGACACAGAGGAGTGAAGTGGCTACCAGTGGGCAGGTCAATGCAGGCTGGAATGGAAGTGAATTGTTGGGGTGATGTCATGCTGAGATTCCCTTCTTCAGCTGCAGGCATCTGCAGGGCATTAGGCTTTTTGCTTCTCAATGTTCCTTCTTTTATAGCCTAAGATCCATTTAGCAGTTACATTTCTGAAATATGTTAATTTTTACATGTGATAATAATGCTGATTTAGGGGGTTATACTGTAAAAGCTTCCATGTAAGTTTGCTTTATTTGCGGTGTTCCCTTAAATAGACGCCACGCTGTTGAAATACATTACTTCCTGCCACTTGGCACACAGGACTTGGTCTCCTATATTTCATCACCAAAGTGAATTCTCATAAAATTTATTGTTGAACTTGTTAGACTCTCTTCCTTTGTCTCTTTTTTTACTTCTTCCTCAGCCCACCCTCCTGCAGGAGGGAAATATTTTCCACTGCTTTAAAATTGATTAATAAATATTTCAGGATAAAAATATCAGTTTTAAAACTTTCAGCTTCCATCTTTTCCTCCTCCCAGCACAACTCAATTATCACTGTTGATGACAACTTACTTTTTATTGGGCCTGACTTAGCACAAGGACTATGAATTACCCTTTAATGACGTATAAAAATCTAAAGCTATATTGCGCTTGGAAATATATTTATATTGAAAGCATAAATTAAGAAAAAAATGACTATGTAAAGGTTGACCAGACAGTTCTAGAATAGCAGCAGGGGGTTGGTGGGCAGTGAACCACAGGGCCAATCTTCCTTGAAGAATGTGGAGACTGTCTTACTAATCCCTCTTTCAGGCAGTACTTTTTAGGAAAAAAAAGAAAACCAGAGAGGAGCATACGGTAGTGATGCAATGGAATAAAGAAGGAGAATGTGAAAGAGACAACCTAGGCAGTATTTAACGGCACCTCCTTGGCCTTCATGTGTAAATATAACAGGAGCGCAAATACTTATGATGATTTCAGGAGCGTTGCCTCTGAAACTGGCAAACAGTAATGATAAGAAGTAATTATAGGGTTTCCACTCAATTTAACACATTATGCAAGAAGTGTTAAATGAAGGATTTTTACCCTTCAAACATGTTCTCATTTCTTTTTGTTTTTTCCATACAGAAAATTACAGAGAGTAATAAAACAAGAACTCGTGGACCACTCCCTACCCTAGAACGAATACATATTAACATTGTTCCCTGTTTGCTTCAGATTTGTTTTTAAATGAAAGAAAGAAAATATGTCTGACCAATGTGCTCTTTGTTCCTCTCCCTTCCCTCCTCAGAAGAAGCCACGATTGTGAACTTGGTGTGTTTCCTGTCACCAAGCATAGCGTTGTTAGGGTGATCTATTTCTTTTACAGGAACCATCTTTTTTTCGGTTGTTTTTCTTGTTTATCATACTTGCCATAAAACAAACTAGATGACTGCAGCAACCTTGCTGAACTGACTCTCAGCTGGTAATTATTTCCTGACAAATGGATTATAGAGCCTATTCACTCCCCATATAGAGTGATGCTGTGTTAATTTTTAATTATGCAGTTTATGGAATGACAGAGACAATTATAATTAATTTATGGCTTTTGGGGTTTCTTTTTCTCTGACATTTTGAATCAGAAGTCACAGATGATTTCCAGGGATACGGATGAAACTGGTTTTGTTGCAGTGTTTTCCTAGAAGTATTTCTTAAGGAGGAAAAATTAAGCCTGTGGGGAGTAAATATTTCACACACATGTCTTGCCTTCCTCCAAGCTGTGAAATGAAAATAAGAAGCAATTAGTCATTTACATCTGCTGTGGACCCAACCCAGCCTTGACTTTGCATCTGGTCTGGTTGTAGACTGGAGCAAATGTGCTATACGGGCCTTTAGGAGTGGAAGGCACTCAATCCCAGAGTGCCCCAGAGCTCTGTCCTGCGTACGCTTACAGTCTTACCTGACCTGGCTCTCAACCTGAGCTGTGCATTAGAAATACCTGGGGGACTTGGAAAACTCCCCATACCACACCCGGACAATGACATCAGACCCTCTAGGGGGCAGACTCAAACCTCCATAGTGCCTAACGCCCTCGTGGTGATACCACTGAGTGCCAAGTTCAGAAGCACCACTTGGAAAGCAACCAGCTATTCTGGCCTTCCTCTAGGTTCTAGAAGTCACCAAGGGCTTTCCAGCCTCAGGAGCACTTGCTGTTCCCTCTATCAGAAGCACTTCATTCTCTCAGTTCATTCCTCCTGAGAGAGGCCTTCCTTGATCATCCCATCTAAAACAGATCCCTACCCTTGACCAGCTAATCCAAAGCATGACATCCTATTGATTTCCTTCCTGGCCCTAGACTTATCTGAAATCATCTGTTAATTTGTTTACTTTCTATTGTCTCTTTCTCCCTTCACTAGAATATAAGCCCCTTGGAGGCACGCCTGATGCCTATGACAGTGCCTGGTATAATATATACATACAACATATTTGTTAAATGAGAATGAATTCTGATACCAAGATGCATTGAAGAGATACCGAGCACAGGCTTGAGTCCTTTTTCTAAGACCTGGAGAAGAGTTAGCTTATTTCCAGCATAGCTGTACCCACCTCTTGGCAAGTATTTAATCAGAACTCAGGCAGGCAGCACGTTCTTGAATCCAGCCCTGTTCCTGTTTCCTGATCTTGCCCTCAGCATCTCCAAATGAATAATAATAACAAAAACAATGAAAATACAGACATGAATATGATAATAGCGTTAAGGTACATTCATGAACTTTATCTAATTTGATCTTTCCTGTGGGATGGGGATGATCATACAGATGGTGAAACAGGCGTGTGGACACATGCAAGTCCACATATGTGTTACATGGTGGAATTAGAATTTGTACCTCCTTGGGACACCATGAGAGGGACAAGAGAGGGCACCAGACCTTCCAGGATTAGGGAGCACTCACCTGCCGCTCCACTCAGTGCTGACAACGGCACTTTTTCCTCTGTGCTCTTGTTGGTTTAAACAGTCCCAGGGAGGGAGTGGACAGAACAGCCAGTGGCATGGGGAGAGGATGGAGCAGTAATGAGGGGGACGTCTTCCCCATCTCCTGCCTTGCACCTTTGGAACCTGGTGCTGAGTCCTCAGCTCATACTTGCTGAGTTGTTTTAACAGAAGGGTTCACATATACCTTGAGGATGTGACAGCTTCCTAACTTGCTGTGACCCAGCAGGCAGCAGGTGTTGGAGCTGAGTAGTTGGAGCTATGCGGCTTGATTTCACTTGGTTGGCTTGTGAGGACAGCCTCCCCTCCACAGTGTGCCGCTGTGAATACCCTACTCATAACGGACCCCATGTGAGTTTCAGGAAGATATCCTAAAATCTGGGGTAGCTGTTAGTCAGTGGATCAGTTTCAACATGGCTACTGATGATAGAGATGAAAATACCCCACGCTGACGGGCATCCCAGGTGATGCAGTGCACAGTGGGCTCCTCGGTGCTGAGTGTGCTGGAATGTCCCGTAACTGAGACCTACGTGCTGTGCACATTTCTTTACACGTAAGAAACATTTGCATAATTTCACCATTAGAACATCAAAATAAAACAGGGCAATGTGACCAGTTACCTTGACCTCAGAACCAAATTAAACCGCTTTCTTCCAGTTCTATCTCAGTTCCCCCTCCTTAGTCTGCGTTCCTTTCTCTGCTCAGCTCATCCTTTCTCAGGGTGGAAGAGCACTGTATTTTTGTTGTTTTTATCTAATATAGTTTTTTTTTTTTTTTTAAGATGGAGTCTCGCTCCGTAACCCAGGCTGGAGTGCAGTGGCACCATCTCAGCTCACTGCAACCTCTGCCTCCGCCTCCTTGGGTTGAAGCGATTCTCCTGCGTCAGCCTCCCAAGTAGCTGGGATTAAAGGCATGTGCCATCACACCCAGCTACTTTTTGTATTTTTAGTAGAGATAAGGTTTCACCATCTTGGCCAGGCTGATCTCAAACTCCTGCTCTCAAGTGATCCACAAGCATTAGCCTCCCGAAGTGCTGGGATTACAGGTGTGAGCCACCACACCTGGCCTTATATCTAATATAGTTTTATGGGTTTTCTTTGTGGATTCAAAAAACCATATTAGTTAAACATACACTGTTTATCTAGTCTTCCATTGTTGATTATGTTTGCATATGTGGCCCTTGAAGACGGTGATTTAATACCCTGATTGGCCTGGGACAATCTCAGTTTGTGTCAGTGGTCCCAGCACAGTTATTAATAGTGGCTTCTTTTACCCTTAGATGTGTACTGGTTCAAATAATAAATTGTAGAGGACTTCTACTTCAGAATGATCTTCTCCCTAACTCCTTCCTTTTGATCAATGACTTTAAAAATCACTGCATGTCTGACACTGTATTATTTACCTGCCTTTCTATTCGGGGCATCAGAAATAACTAGTAAAGAGGTTGGCTACTGTGGTTTTATTGGGTCCCATAGTTCACAGAGCTATTAATTGGGATTTAAAATTGTAGTTTGTTATGCCTAATTATATGGCACTTACGGATGTAGAACTGCTTGATCTGTCAACCAACCAAGAATTTCCTGGCTTTAGCACCGGTATTTCCATGGACACTGTTGGTGTTTTCAAATCCTGTTGAAACCTCATGCTGCTTTTCTCTTAAGCTCTCAAGTGATCCACAAGCATCAGCCTCCCAAAGTGCTGGGATTACAGGTGTGAGCCACCACACCCGGCCTTATATCTAATATAGTTTTAGGGTTTTTTTTGTGGATTAAACAAAGCATATTAGTTAAATATACACTGTTTATCTACTCTTCCGTTGTTGATTATGTTTGCATGTGGCCCTTGAAGACAGTGATTTAATACCCTAATTGGCCTGGGACAATCTCAGGTAACTCCAGAAGAAGTTATCTGACTTGGATTGTCTTGGTGAATAGATCAGAAGGGCAGTAGCCTTCTACTAGATGAATCCCTGGATGCTGGTGAAAGCTCCCCGGCCCCTCTCCTTCCCCCATCTCACATATCCTTAGTGTTACCAGCTTCCTTTATGTGAAATATTTTTAGCTCCAGGACTGTCCTGGTGTCGATTTTGATCAGATACGATGCCAAGGAGATGCAGTTGCTCACACCTGTAATTTCAGCACTTTGGGAGGCCAGGCACAGAGAATCGCTTGAGGATAGGAGTTCAAAACCAGCGGGGCAACAGAGCGAGGTCCTGTCTCTACAGAAGATTAAAAAAAATGTAGCCAGGCATGGTGGTGCACGCCTGTAGTGCCAGCTACTGGGGAGGCTTGGTGAGGAGGATTGCTTGAGCCAGGAGTGCCCACACCTGATGTCTGGGGGTTGGGCTTCACACCCAAGGAGGACCCTGACGTGCAGATGCTCTGGCAGGTACCCCACTGCCAACATTTATTATTGCTATTTACTTGTCTCCCATTAAGATGATTTCTCTTCTCCTTTTGTGGTTGGAGGCTAAAGAGATGTCCTTCTGGGTGTTTTGTGGTCCTGGGGCTAGGAAAAGTCACTTCTTTAAACCTGATTCAGTGTATTCCAGTGTCTGATTTTAGTGCCCCTGTTATTCAATTCCTTGACCTCCTGGGCTGCCGCGGCTCCACTGCTCTGTTCGGTTTCCCCAGCCTCTGCCACAGTTTTCCTTTTACGAAGCAACACTTCCTTTGAGGATGCGGAGAGGAAATTCTCTTCATGACAATACAGATACAGATTGAGCCTGGCTTCAGTTCACAAACCACAGGGACAATGACTGCCTTTTTGTAAAATCCCTTTAGAGCACGAAGCAGAACTCCCCCTAATTTAAATGAATTAACTATGGCACTGGGGAAGGCTTGATGGGTTCACAAAGACAGAAGGCCACACACAGCTGTCCCCCGTTGTCATCCTTGCATGCTGTTTGCTTTGTAAGGGCCCTGTATGATTGGGAGATGGAGAAATCTATTTTTGTTTTTATTTGATTTGATTAGTATTTTTCCACGTCTGGGTTTATTTGTAGCTACTGCACCTCCAGAATTTTTTGCCTTTGTCCTCATGTTGGAGGGGAGGTTCGGGGATTAAGATAATCAAGCAATACAAGGTAATTGAAGATAATTGAGGAAATGAAAGAAAATGAAAATTAGTCGTGCCCTGTCATTTGATTATTCAGCTTTAACTAGCATCAACATTTTGGAATGTTGCTTTACTTTTATGTTTATGGTTGTATTTATGTATTAAACGTCTAATCATAATATATAATGTACAATTTTTGAAACTTTAGCATTACATTTTTTCCTCTGGATTTTTTTTTTTTTTTTTTTGAGACTGAGCCTCACTCTTGCCTAAGCTAGAGTGAAGCAGTGAGATCTCAGTTCACTGTAGCCTCCCCTTCCCAGACTCAGGCAATCCTCCCTCCTTAGGCTCCCGAGTAGCTGGGACTATAGGCATGCACCACCATGCCCAGCTAATTTTTTGTATTTTTTGCAGAGATGGTGTTTCATCATATTGCCTAAGCTGGTCTTGAGCGCCTGAGCTTAAGACTCCTGCCGCCTGCCTCAGCCTCCCAAAGTGTTAGGATTACAGGTGTGAGCCACTGTGCCCAGCCTTCCCTGGATTTTAAAATTCAAATGATGAGCTTTTTCTTTCTAAAAATTATTCAAAGCTGCTGGTTCAACAGCAGCAACATTCTGTGGCGAGTGATATGATGCTTCCATGTGCATATGAAATTAACATCTTGCCTGCCTTCTATGTACATGTTTGAATGTTACAGGCTCTGTTCAAGTCATTGGTGCATTGCCAGGAATGTTTTACATGCAGATGGTGTATTAGGATATTGGTTCAGCTATTTTTGCAAACTAAATTAAAAATAACCTAAACAAACAAACAAAAAATTATTCAAAAACATGTCATTGAATGGATGCATAAAAATGCATTAAAAAGTAATTATTGAATTTAAATTGTTTCCAATTTTTCCCTGAGTTAATGAATTCTTGATGTAAGTCTTTGCATAAATAGCTACCCTTGAGTGACTATCCTTAAGGTAGAATTACTGATTTACTTTCTGTTTGTTTTTCCCCCAACTTTATTGAAGTATAATTGACAAAAATTACATACAGTTAAGGTATACAATGTGATGCTTTGGTATACATTGTGAAATGATTACCATAATTAAGCTAATTATCACCTCACATAGTACCATTTTGTGGTGCAAATACTTAAGATCTAACCTCTTAGCACATTTTAAGTGGGCGATACATTTATTAACGATAGTCACCATGCTGTAGGTTACCAGAATGTATTCATCTTATGACGGAAAGTTGCATCCTTTGAGCAAAATCTCCCCATTTCCCAACCCTCTGTTTTCACATAGTAACTACCCTTTTAGTGTGTTTCTTTGAGTTCAACTTTTAAAACTTCCATATTGAAATGAGATTGAGCACTGTTTTTCTAGGTTTAGCTTGTCTCACTTAGCATAATGTCCTCCAGATTCATCCTTGCCACAAATGGCAGGATTTTCTACTTTTT
The DNA here is from genome assembly GCF_000951035.1 of Colobus angolensis palliatus. Classification (NCBI taxonomy): domain Eukaryota; kingdom Metazoa; phylum Chordata; class Mammalia; order Primates; family Cercopithecidae; genus Colobus; species Colobus angolensis. The sequence continues at coordinate 803,242 of NW_012114977.1, read as the reverse complement.
TGAGGTGAATATTCCATTGTATGTATATATCACATTTTATCCATCCATTCATCTATGCATCCATCCATCCATCCATCCATCCATTCATCCATCCATCCATGGGTGGTTAAATTGTTTCCATATCTTTTTGTGAATAATGCTGCCGTGAAAACAGTGCAGCTGTCTCTTTGAGAAAATGATTTTATTTCTTTGGGTATATACCCAGAAGTGAGAGTGCTGAATCATAGAGTAGTTCCATTTTTAATTTTTGAGGAACCTCAATACTGTTTTCCATAATGACTATACCAATTTACACTCCTACCAACAATGTATATGGGTTCCCTTTTCTCCAAGTCCTCGAGAACACTTAATATTTTTGACATTTTCATCACAGCCATCTTAAGGTGTGAAGTGATATATGATTGTGGTTTTGATTTGCAAGAAATTTATTTTTAAATTTTAAAAAAGTATTAATGGTACTTTGGAAAAATTCAAAATTTCTTCTCCATCTAACTATATAATATGGGCCTGGAAGGGTATATGATTCAAATACCCTGTTAACCTTTCTTTTCTCTCCTTTGGCAGCACATTCGTTTAGTGCCTTATTTTTCCAGGGATTGGGGGAAATGGAAGAGAGGAAGGGAGGGAGAGAAGAGAGTAAGAATTAACCATCAAGCGTGGTTAATTCAGAGCATTCTCATTCTTTCATTCATTCAAAACTTTAAAAAGGAAGATCTCCCACGTGCAGTGTAGTGTGTTAGGCTTACTGGGGGTGCTGGAAAAGCAAATCAAACATAGATGATGCCCTCAAGGGTCTGACAGCGCTCAGGGAAGATGTCACTCCCAGATATCCACGTGTACGATGTAAGAGGCTCCTGAGAGCTGCATGTAGGATGAGCCAGGAAAGCCAGTGCATGGGCAGTTTCCTAAAGAACACTGTTAATTGTAACTTACTTTGTAGAGAACTAAATTTAATCACATAAATTACTTGGTGTAGAATATGTTGTTTTGAGTGAATGAATCTGATAAATTTGCATCAATCAGGGAGACCTGCAGACCATGAGAAGATTTCTTGTATTGATTAAACTTTGTTTTACTGTGCAAGGTGCTGTGCAGTCAGTAGTAAACAACCCTCCAGTTACCTGAAGGTCTGAGGAACACTAAAAACCAAGAGAGGGCCGGGCGTGTTGACTCACGCCTGTAATCCCAGCACTTTGGGAGGCCCAGGCGGGCGGATCACGCAGTCAGGAGATCAAGACCATCCTGGTTCACAATGTGAAACTCCGTCTCTACTAAAAGTACAAAAAATTAGCTGGGCGCGGTGGCGGGTGCCTGTAGTCCCAGCTACTCAGGAGGCTGAGGCAGAAGAATGGTGTGAATCCGGGAGGCAGAGTTTGCAGTGAGCTGAGGTTGCGCCACTGCACTCCAGCCTGGATGACAGAGCAAGACTCCGCCTCAAAACAAACCAACCAACCAACTAACCAACCAACCAACCAACCAACCAACCAAGAGAGGTTAGCCCCTCCTTATTATGCAACAACTTTGAGTGGCTCAAAACTCAAGTCACATGCCATGTCAATGACTCCTTCTGAACAACGGCTGAGCTGCCATGGGTCTAGTTCAGCAGGAAAAGCACTGGGTTTCAGGGCCTCCCCTAAAGGGAATCAGCATAGCCCAACCCTGGAGTTAATTGACTTGGGTTATTTTGCTCGATAGATCAGAAGGCAGTAGCGTCCTATTGGATGGACACTAGTGAGCACTTCCCTACAACCTGCCTTCTTCCCCTGCCTCAGACATCCATAGGGTTACAAGTTTCCCTTTTGAGCTTGAGTTCTGTCCACAGTGATTGTGTTGATCAGATGAGAACACACAGCAGGAAGCGGGCCAAGACAGGTGTAGGGGAAGAAGGGGATACAGTCATTGGCCCTGGTCTAGGTGGGGGCTGCTGGGCTATGCTGATTCCCTTTAAGGGGGACTCTGAAACCCAGAGCTTTTCCTTCTGAACTAGATCCATGGCAGCTCAGCCCTTGTCTGGAAGGAGTCATTGATATGGCATGTGACTGGAGTCTTGAGGACGAGATCCGGTATGGACATGTAGAGCTGCAGGATGGATGGGAGAGGATGGGCGTCCGGCCAGTGGAGCCGTCTGTGACAAGGGCTGAGATGGAGCGTTCCAGGTGCATGCAGGGGACAAGCAGTGCGTAGTTTGACTGGAGGGTTTGGCATGGGAAGGGGAGGGCTGGAAAGATGGGAAAGGGCTGGGAGCAGATGCAGCTTACAGAATGTGAATTTTTAAAACTTAATTAATTTTTTTTAGAGACATAGACCCTATCACCTAAACTGGAGTGCAGTGGTGTGATTATAACTCACTGCAGCCTTCAACTCCTGGGCTCAACTGATGCTCCAGCCTCAGTCTCCCAAGTAGCTGGGACTACAGGGGTATACCCAACTCATTTTTTAATTTTTATTTTGTTGTAGAGATGGGGTCTCGCTATGTTGCCCAGGCTGGTCTCAGACTCCTGGCCTGGGGTGATCCTTCTGCCTCAGCCTCCCCAAGCATTGGGATTACAGGTGTGAGCCATTGCACCTGGCCCAGAGTTTGGCTCTAGAGATCCACTGAATACTTTCAGGAAGGGCTGTGAGGGGCTCAGAGCTCCGCTGTGGAGAGGTTCATCTTGCAACAGTAGGTGTGATGGATGGTGATAAGGAGGGACCAGAAACAAGGGCATCTGTTAGGAGGCTATGATGATGGTTCAAATAGTATTTAATGTAACAGGTAGGCACTTATGAAGGCAATCAAATGTTTGCCAGACCTGTAAGAATCTCAGTTCCTAAAGGAAATAATTCCCAAATAAAGGAGCAATTTGGGGATGGCATACAGTATGAATTTTTTTTTTTTTTTTTTTGAGATGGAGTCTCACTCTGTTGCCCAGGCTGGAGTGCAGTGGCACAATCTTGGCTCACTGCAAGCTCCGCCTCCCA
>NW_012114977.1:798227-799676 GCF_000951035.1 Colobus angolensis palliatus | reverse complement strand
ACAAAAAGAAAAGCAATACAGTGCAACAACTATTTACATAGCCTTTACATTGCGTCAGGTATTATAAGTAATCTAGAAATGATTTAAAGAATAAGAGAGGATGGGGGCCGGGTGTGGTGGCTCACACCCTGTAATCCCAGCACTTTGGGAGGCTGGGGTGGGCAGATCACCCAAGGTCAGGAGTTTGAGGCCAGCCTGGCCAACATGGTGAAACGCCTTCTTTACTAAAAATACAAAAATTAGCTGGGCATGGTGGCACACCTATAATCCTTGCTACTCAGGAGGTTGAGGCACAAGAATTACTTGAACCTGGGAGGCGGAGGTTGCAGTGAGTGATCATGCCACTGCACTCCAGCCTGGGCAACAGAGTGAAACTCTGTCTCAAAGGAAAAAAAAGATATTAGATTAACTGAAATTTTCTTGGTCTCCTTCCTCCATGAACTCAAGATGACTGCTGCAACTCCAGCCATCATTTCTGTCTCGATGGCATAAGAGTGAAGGGTGAAAGGTCGGAAAGGTACCTGAAGCTGAACAAGCTCTCTTTAAATTCCTTCCTGGAAACCCCACCTCAGGAATTCCACTGACATTTCATTGGCTCTCCCTGTTTTCAATGGATATTGGGAAAGGTAATTTCTCCAGAAACTTTGCCCCCCTCAAAAACACAAATGTTGTTATAAGACAAAGGGAAAGATGGATATGAGATGGGAAATAGGGACCACTGCTACACTGCAGGAAAGTGACCTCAAGGGTTTCAAAGCATTTTATAGAGGTCGATTGCCTTCTCCTGGACAGACAGATTTTGGTAGTCTATTTGTTTCATTTTTAGAATATATTAAGTTTTTACCTTTAAGAAGTTTGTTCAAGAAAGGAAGGACGATTACAGAAAGAGATTAGGAACATAGAATGTTTGAAGTTCAATCAATTGTAGGTGTAGGGATAGAGGGAGAGTCTTGGTTTACACTCACAGATAGCCCCATGGGTCATGCACTGAGTCCTCCCTTATTAGTGGTGAGGAAGACTGTTTATGTCATATGGTCTGTATCCTTTCTATCATATTTCCACCCATAGCAACTTTGTCAATAATATAAAAACACCTTAGTACCATCGTGAGAGGCACAAAAGGAAGGTTATTAGCCTGATTTTGTAGATAGGGAAGATCACTGGGCCAGGTTTATTTGTAAGGAAGGACACCATGACAACAGATTACAATGACTTCCTAACCTCAAGTCAGAGTCAAAGTTGAAAGCAAACCTGTGAATTCTGTCTAGGAAGATCACACACCCAGAAGCAGGAGGTTTATTTTCTAGGACCAGGTCTGCAGTAAACAATTTATATTAATAAAAACAAACAAACAACAACAACAACAAAAACTGACTTAGCATCGTTGTGCCTTATTTCTTATTTTAAAATGGGAACTACTACTTACCTAGTTTTTTTTTTTTTTTTTTT
>NW_012114977.1:787534-796749 GCF_000951035.1 Colobus angolensis palliatus | reverse complement strand
AAAAAAAAAAAAAAAAAAAAGGAAAAAAAAAGGGAGGATGTTCCTAGGCCACATGCAAATCCTATGGCATTTTATAGAAGAGACTTGTGCAATCAAGGATTTTGGTATCTGTGAGGAGTCCTGGAACCAGTCCCCCACAGATAATGAGGGATGACTGTATACTTAGAAGTGAAATTGCTGGATCATATGGTAAATCAATGAGTATTTTTTTGTGGGATATCCATTTTCATTTCCATTCTGCATTCCTACCAGTGATTCAAAAGAATTCCAATTTCTCAACATCTTTGCTAACATTTGTTATTTTTTGCTTTTAAAAAAATAGTAGCCATCCTACTAAGTGTGAGGTACATAGGGAAGTTTTAAAGCAGTATCCGTAGAGCCTCCAGATTATTTTCTTTGAGAATCACTGATCCTCTGCTTAATTCTTATGCCTTCTTGGGCAAGGTATCTTAGCCTGTGAGCCTCCATGTCCTCTTCTGTACAATGTAAATGTCTGTAAAAAAGGATTGTTATGGGTATTAATGAGATAGTAGCGTGTGCTATGTGCTTATTCAAGTATTAATTTTATTTTCCCATAAAAGCAAAAGCATGACCAAGTGTGCATTGTATTCATAGTTAATATTCTCAGTGTTCATAGCTGTTGGTTTCCTCCCATATCCTAACCCCAAACACAATGTTTCCAAAGTGTGTGGTGGAAAGAGCATTAGTTCTGGGGCCAGAAGGCAAGGAACTGAAATCCAGCTTTCTGACTTTCTGGTTGAGGGACCTTGGAAATTTTTCTTATTTTTTTAAAAATCTGTATGAAGGGCATATCAAGGGGACCTCATGGGACTGGTTTGTCCAGTGACTTCTTTCTGCTTCCCCAGCAGACTTCTCACTTCCCATTTACTCTTCAGCCCCTGCAGTGCAGCTTCCATGAGTACCACTGTCACCCTTCTCACCATGACTTTCCAATTGGCAAATCCGAGGATGCACTGACTTGACTTTTTGGCAGCATTTCAGTGTTTACTTCTCTATTCTTGATCTTCCTCCTTGCTTCCTGGGACACCATCTCCTTCCCCTTTCGATAACTCCCTTTCGCTATCGTATTTCTCACCCTCTTCTAATTCACCTTACCCTCTCTGGTTGGGACGTTACCCACCACCTCTCTCTGATGACTTTCCAGTCTCTATTTCTAGGCCTCTTTTTCTGAATTCCAGAGTCCTCTTTACCACTGCCTCCTGAGCTCCTTGAAGCCCACATGTCCCACAGTGAACTCATTGCCTCTGACCCTGCTTGGTCCCAGCAAGGGCCCCGAAGCAGCTGGACCCACAGCATGGAGCTTGCCGAGTGCCTTGTGCAGGAGAGCTCTGGGCTACTCACTCCCTCACTCCCCAGCTAGCACTTGGTCCGGTCTCTATCTTGGCTAGAAAATTTATCTCTAGCCAAGATAAATTTTCCCAGCCATTTATCTTGCTTTTCTTCTGTTTTAGCTCTGCCTGGCCCTGGGATTTGGTGCCCAGTCATCTTACAAGGGGAATGGCCAGACCTTTCCCCGGGTGATAATGTGACTCATGGTTCTATCTGGACATTCTCCCTGAACGGTCCCATGCTGGTCTTCTGCCTGAATTTGCATCATGGTGATCAGCTCCACTGTTCCTCATCTGCCAAAGCCATAGACCTGGGTGTCATTCTGGACTCCTTAACTCTCTTGCTTGCAACCCTCAGTTCAGGGTCACGAAGATCATGAAACTGCCTCTATGGCTCCCAAGTGCTCACCTCTGCCATGTCTTCACTACCATTTTTCCTTTTCATGGTGGTCATCTCTCTCCATTGCTATTGCCTCTTATTTGGTCTCTTTGTCTCCATCCTTGCCTCTTTCTGGCCATCCTTCACTCTCCTGCTAGATCTGACAATGCTCTCACCTACTTGAAACTCACACTTCCCGTTCTTGTGGGAATAAAGGAGAAATTCCTATGGATGACACACTCAGGCCCTCTGCCATCTGTCCTTACCATCTTTACCTCCTGCCTTGCAACCCCTCACATGTCACTTTTGAGCTGCATCAAATCACATGGGGTTGCTTTTCATGCTAGTATTCATTGGCATGCACTGGTTTCTGCCTGGGAGGCTCTGCCTGTACTTTGTCTTTCTGGGAAATGCCCACTCAGTGTTTAAGATTGAGCAGCATCTAAGCTTTCTCTGTAGCAGTGAGAACAGTCAACACTGTATGTGGTTCCTGTGTACTGGCCACCGTTCTAGATGCCTCACGTGAACTTGTGTGCTGAATCCTCGCAACAACCCTGTAAGGTACCTGTAGGTGGGCACCATTACCATCCCTCTCATTTAACAGTTGGGAAACTGAGGCATAGAGAGGCTGAATGTCTTGCTCGGAGTCATACAGCTGGCAAGTAGCAAGCTGAGTTCTGAAACTGGGGATCCCCATTCTAGAGTTTGAGTTCCTAACCACTGTGGCAACTGTGGTTTTTCAGCCACAGGTGGCTGCTTCCTCCTTGCACTTCCCTGCCCCCACCTCTCGTTATGTACAACTCCATCGTGGTGTTTCATATGCCCTGTTCCAATTACGTATTAAATGTTGTTCTCTCCTGCTACACAGTGAGCTCCTGGAGGGCAGGCCTGCCTTTAATTCGTGCTTATATCCCTGGAATGAAGAGTTGGTTGTTTTCAGTGTGTGTGACTTAAAAAAATATGACACACATTATCTTGCTTTACTATAAGATACTACAGTGGTGTTTTGGGGCAAATTGCATAAAATGTAAGTTGGATTGGGGACACAATCTTTTTTTACATTGTCAGGTTCCCAAAGTCTTTATGGCAGTAACCTAGACTGCTGGATGTCTACTTATTTATGATGTCCTGGAGAAAGGAAGAATTCAGCCATAGCCATAAGCATTCCTGCCTATATAATTTTTTTTTAAAGACGATTTGTAGGACTATCTTTACATATATGCTTTTGCTACTGGTCTTTAAAGTCTTTAAAAATTTATATTCAGAGTGTTTTCCTGTTCATTTTTTATTTGATTAAGAAAGAACTATAAATAAACCTTAACAATACCATCGTTTTTCATGAACTCTAATGGCTTTTTGACAGGATGATAGCTTGTGTAGTGTAGTGTTTGATTTTTTTCTTCCTCACATGTTGAGCTAGTTCATTTAGAAATAATACAAAATTTCCTGCACTGAAGGAGAAAGCTTTTGACTCCACAGATTCTTAAACAACATGTGCATTACATCATGTGAAAGCTTAGTAACTTTTGGAATCTTTTCTTTTTTTTTTTTTTTTTTTGGAGACGGAGTCTAGCTCTGTCGCCCAGGCTGGAGTGCAGTGGCGCGATCTCGGCTCACTGCAAGCTCCGCCTCCCGGGTTTACACCATTCTCCTGCCTCAGCCTCCCGAGTAGCTGGGACTACAGGCGCCCGCCATCTCGCCCGGCTAGTTTTTTGTATTTTTTTTAGTAGAGACGGGGTTTCACCGTGTAGCTCAGGATGGTCTCGATCTCCTGACCTCGTGATCCACCCGTCTCGGCCTCCCAAAGTGCTGGGATTACAGGCTTGAGCCACCGCGCCCGGCCTGGAATCTTTTCTAAATTACCCACGTTCCTTTGTATTAACATTGTTGCTTTTCTCTTACATTCACAATCTCTGCCCCAATCTGCAGCGCAGCCTCTAAAATGATGTTAGAAATCTAAACTCCGTGTTTTTATTTCATCATGCTTTAATTTTACTTTGAATTAAAATATGCATTTCTTAGGTTATTTTCCTGGAGTCGGTTGGAGCATTTTAGGCTTAGAAGAGATATTTGACATTATTTAGTCCAACTTCCTTATTATAGATGGAAGAAGTTGAGGCCAGGAGAGAGATTGTGACATGTACTCTGGCCACACAGCTAATTAGTGGCAGAGTTAAGATAAGACCCAGGATGAGACCCACAGGCTAAAATTTGCTATTTGAATTATTTCCCCCTCATAGCCTTTCAGAAATGAAACCATCCAGAAATGAGTGGGGAGACCTAAGAAAAGGCCAAGTTTTATTTTTTTAATTAAGGTCTTACAATTCAAATTATTTCCAATTCTGCAGAAGCTTGAAATTAAGTCAGTGGTTTTAGGAAAATAATAACAATGCACTGTGAAAATACATTGAATTTCACATTGATGTGAAATTATATAGGGAGATTTTGTTGGAGCTTAACATTATTGTGAACAATGTTGGGTGCTGTTCGAATACTAGAATCTCTCAGTATCCAAATACAAAGTGAGCAGAGGAAGAGTGAGTTACAGATGGGGGGCCTGTGCTGGCCCATGACCCCTCAGCATCTGTCTCCAGGACTTGTTGAATGGAAAAAGTCTGGGCTGTTTTGCAGACATGGGGCCTCTGTGTGCCATATTTGCTGAACAGGCAGCCTGGAACAAACTTTCGGGGACCTTATGCATTAGTGCATTGGATCATTTTAGAAAATAACCTGCAATATTGGGCGTGTTTCTTTTCTTTCTTCTTTTCATTAAAGTGCTTTACTTTCAGGTAGCTGCCTGCATTTCCTTAAGGGCAAACTGGGAATAGCTGAGCCACTAAAGAAGGGCTCAGAAGCCCTTATTAAGGTAGTTGATCAATTCTAGAAGTTTATTTAGCCTTTAAGGGAACCCATGCCCTTTCCTATTCCAGAAGACCTCACGAGCACTAACTGAATGTTTCCAAAAGCTGTAGTGCAGTATGCAACATGTATAAATATAGTGCACATAGGCTTAGGAAAGCCATGGTGTTTGCCAGTCCTGGCTCAAATCCTAAGTCAGCAACACTGCGATCTTCATTATGTGCAACTGTCTCTGTTTCGCTTAACTTTTTAACTTTTCGAAAAATTAATTAAAGGAGTTGAGCTTTCTAAGGTTGGTTGTTAAGGATAATTCAACAGTTTATTTTGGAACGCGAGACTTGAAATGAGGGCAAATCTCTCTACAGAACAAGCAGCATCCGGGGAGGACTGTCATTATACTGTACTTACTACACTTATGTGGGTAGCTGCCAAAAGCATAATCATTTTCTGGAACACTGTGTTCTCGCTTTGGCTTGTACATCTGTTGTATCTTTGTAGCCAAAAGGAAGGGAAAAGTTGTGAAAATATCAGGTGAGTTTGGGCCAGTTAGTGATTTTAAGTCACAAACTTCCTTTTGCCCGATTAACTTAACTATTCACTTAATGTTATATGGTTGCTCCAGGAAACATTTTTAAATAGAAAATATGTACTGAGATCCTCAGAGTTTGTGTTAACTTCTTATGGCAAAAACCGTAATTACTTTTGCACCAACCTAATAGTTACCGAGTTCAAGAAGGGGATGGTAGCAGATACTAGTGGAGACTAGCTTGTCCTGAGAGAGCTGGAGTTAGTTGAGTATTGAGTCTGGGTGGTCAGGGCTAGGGATGGTGTGTGTGAGAGTACAGTTGCATGAACTAGTGTCAAAACTGGTTGATCACAAACAGGTAAAAACTAAAGCTCTGCATGTGAACAGGGGCTCCCCATAGACAGATCCAGAGAAAATCTTGGCTCGGGAGTTGAGTCAGTGGGTGGGCATCAGGTAAGGTGTGATCAAGATTGAAGACATGAGTGGAGGCTGCATTAGTCATGGCCCATGCAATATAATAGGAGCACTTTAATATAAGTACTTAGTCACAAAGATCTTTAGAAGATGTGAAAAGCCAAATGGGGTGATAAATTCACCCAGATATTAACAAAATAGGGGTGATAAACTCACCCAGATATTAACAATAGCAGGAAACCGTTACTGTAACAAAGGCTGGTAGAACAGAGAGAGGATGGTGGCACCACAGGTGAAGAAATGGATCTGCATGGGGGTGTTCAGTTCAGAAGTGCCTGGGACCGTAGAGGGAAGGTCTGTCTGCTGGGAGTTGGAATTATGGAGAAGAAAAAGCCACTACTGGAGATACCACCCCAAGCAGAGAAAGGAAGGGAAGGAGATTCTCCGGCTTCTTGCTCTCATCGTCTAGTCTTCCACTTAAACCCAGCTGGAGCCAGTTGGCAAATGAGCTTGGAAAAGGTAGTTTGCAGGTGAAGGGTAGGGAATGGGTCAAAGAGCAAACAGGCAAATGATTGGCACATAGGCACAAGGTTGGGTGAGGGATGGAGCGAGACTCCTGGCAGGTGTGCTGATGGGGGCTGATGGCCCCATGGATTTCACCCGGGTAGCAGGGCAAGCCTGCAAGAATATTGAAGGCCTCAGAGAATCAGATGCATTGCATTTTCCCCGGCTTCTGCCTGTGCCCTCATCTGCCCAAGAGCCCTTCCTGTGCCAGGTGACAGTGCTTATTCTCCAGCCTGTTGGAAGCTCAGCCAGATTCCGGGGAGGATAAGGATCTAGGCACTTGTTGTTAGAGTTCTATTGCCACGTGAAATCTCAGCAGCTAGACTTTTGACCAGAGCTCCACAAAACCCTCTTTAAATTGTTGAAACTTTCTGGGTGAAAGATGGAAAATTCCATTACCATGAATATAAAATAAAGTTCTGTATAAAAAAAAAAGCTCATTTTCTGCCTTTATGTCCTGGATGGCCACAAAAGCAACAGCCTTGTGAGTTAGTCACATAAATTCTCAGCCACAAATGAGGACGTCTTCTGTTCCTTGTCCCCTTCCTGTTACTGGATAAAGAAAAATGATCATTTGCTTCCTCCCATCATCATCACCACCATTTATCTCCCTTGCCACGAGCATAGACATTGAACACACCAACTAGAACATTGTGTTATCTGCATTGCAGAGAAGGGAGGAGCTATTTGTTACACTGGTAACTATGCTTTGAGACAGTAGCTCAGTGGTTTTCCAGCTTTAGAAGGGCATGTAACATTGCACGAGGCTCTCCCAGCCCCTGAAGTCCTCCCACTCCATTTTTGTTTTAGCAGGTGATATGGCTTGGCTGTGTCCTCACCTAAATCTCATCTCTAATTGTAATCCCTATAATCCCCGTGTGTCGAGGGAGGGACCAGGTGGGAGGTGATTGGCTCATGGGGGTGGATCCTCCATGCTGTTCTCGTGATACTGAGTGAGTTCTCAGAATATCTGATGGTTTTCTAAAGCAGTTTTCGCTACTCTTGCTTGCTCTTCCTCTCCTGCTACTTTGTGAAGAAGTATGTGTTTGCTTCCACTTCTGCCATGGTTCTGTTCCCTGAGGTCTCCCTAGTCCTGAAGAACTGTGAGTCAATTAAGCCTCTTTTCTTTAGAAACTACCTGGTCTTAGGCAGTTCTTTGTAGCAGTGTGAAAACGGTCTAATACAGTAGGTCTGGGTTGGGACTGGAGAAGTGCGTTCCTCACAGATTTCCAGATGGTGCTGTTGCTGTTAGCCCAGTGACACACTTGGAGAATCACTACTTCAGTGTGTGGCTCTTACAGTGTTCCAGACAGGTATAGTTAGCTCTATCTTACAGCAGAGGAGCTGAGGCTTAAAGAGGCCAAGTCACTAGTTCCCAGCCACATGGTTAGGAAGCAGGCATGGGATGTCACTGCTTAGGTCAGCGGTCGATGTCCCCTAGGCCATCTGTGTATGAAAGTCAAGCCTGCCACATTGTCAGCACTGTGGAGCTGCAGGACTGGGTGCTGCCCCACTCAGTGGGCCAGACTGTTAACCACCTGAGGAATCACTAACAGGTCTAGTGATTTTCTTAAATTCTTTTCTAATGAGAAAGCAACTGGTGGTTTTTGTTTTGTTTTGTTTTTTAAGAAATTGGGCCCTGTTTGATTAGTAGTATTTTCCCTTTTGGTCCAAATTACCCTGCTAGCTGAGGCTGGCTGTGTTGTCAAAAGCAGTGAGATCTAGAAGCCCTGCTCAGCAGCTTTTGGGAGGAGACCTGTGCACTGTTGGCTGAACTCTGTGGGGAACTTCCCAGGAGCCCAGCTTGACCCCTTGCTCACCACCTGCAGCCTGGGGCGTTACCCCCACACTCAGCCCTATCTGTGTTCTCCTTAGGGTGTGGCCTTTTGCCTGGCATTTCATTTTATGATAAGCCATGGAGAACTTTTATTTTTGTTTTTCTTTTTTTCTTTGAGACAAGGTCTCACTCTGTTGTCCAGGCTTGAGTGCGGTGGTGGAATTGTCACTCACTGCAGCCTTGAACTCCTGGATTCAAGCAGTCGTCTTCTCTCGGCCTTCCTAAGTGGTGGCATTACAGACATGAGCCACAGTGCCCAGTGCCATGGAGATTTTTAATAAGGCAGTCTTTGTTAATGGTTGCCAGTGACCTTCACAGAATAGTGAAATCTTTTCCTTATCCCTGGTCTCAGACATCTTACCAACAAACTCTAATTTCCCAAATTACCCATTGAGCAAAACAGTCCTTAGGAAGACCTAGGCTTGGAGGATATAACGGGTGGGATAACACACCCCCTCCTTCCGTGCCGAGTTTCAGTCACATATTATTAAATCAGAGGATCATTATTGCTCCATCTGCCAACTGCAAATGTGAATTCCAGCCATGTATTTTTAAACAGCTCTGTTATGATCAAGCAAATTTGAACCTCTCATGTAGTTAATTACAAGTGGGCTTCGGTTATAGAGGGAAAAAATCTGTTTTATATATGGTTTCTATTTTTTCATTTTTGGTAAGCTGTACTCAAACTCTGAGTTAGGAGAAAGATGAGCTGTTTTACTATTTAATAGTTCTATATATCACACTTGGGGTAGCTTCTGTCATTTTTTTTTTTTTTTCTTAGCAGAAACAGAGCATTAAGGCCCAAAGTAGAGATACCTATGTCCTGGGAATGGGATGATATTAGAAATATTGATACATTTATAATAGTATAGAGAATTAATCTGGATAATGAAGATTTTAAAATAGCATTACTTGGCTATAAATGCAGTTAATATTGCCTTCTGGAGGAAAAGATGTAAAATTATATTTTCTGTTACTTTAGCAATTGATTTCAAAAATATTCATGTATTAAGTGCCCACTCAATATTAGAAAACGTATTAGAATATAACTGCTTCGAACCTTTCCAAAAAAGTTTTATCCAGATTCTAGTAAATGTATACCTGCAGTTGTCTCTACAATATAGTGTTTTGTTTGATGAGTTCCGTTAAAATTTTAACACATTTAGTTTAAAGCTGTAATGATTAGTGATTTATGGACTGGGCATCATTTCTTTTTTTTTTCTTTTTTTTTTTATTATACTTTAAGTTCTAGGGTACATGTGCATAACGTGCAGGTTTGTTACATAT
>NW_012114977.1:774240-786383 GCF_000951035.1 Colobus angolensis palliatus | reverse complement strand
TAAACATGTAGAAAAGGGACTCTTATCAGGCACTGGCAGATGGTTTTTATAAGGCGATTTGAGCAGGAACAAGAAAACAGCGTAGTGCAAAACAGCAGATTGTTAATATCAGGTTACTCTACGTCACTTTCCTTGTAAGAGTTAAAGCACAGGGAACTTCTTTATACTAAAAGTTGCCTGTTGCGGGATTTAACCAGCATCTTTCAGCCTGATTTCTCAGGTCAGATAAATAGCTTAGTTTTGGTTTGGTGATGTGGAACTTTAGCATAAGTGAGTCTATTTTGGTCAGATCTGTTGGAGCCTAGAGCAGGAGCTCAGTCTAAATCAATGGCCTCCTATAAATCTTAACAGTTTCATATGTGGAAGATTCTCACCATCTTTCTCGTAGAATTTTTAAGCAGAAGCAGAATCTTTTATACTCCTGTATATCAGTTATTTATTGATGTATAGCAAACCTCTTCAAAACAGTGGCTCAAAACAACAGTCAGGTATTGAGTTCAGAAATAGGCAACTTGGGCATGGCTTGGTATGGAAGGGTTGCATTCCATGCGGTGTCAGCTGGGACCATTCAGGGGGCTGGAGAATCCACTTCCAAGATGGCTTCTCAAAAGGCTATTGACTGGAGCTCAGTTGGGGTCCAGGGCTGGGGTCCTGGTTCCTCTCCAAATGGCCCTCTTCATGTAGGACACTCCATGGGCTGCCTGGAATTGGTCAGACCATGGTAGCTGGGTTCTAAGAGGGACTGTTCCAGGAGAACCAGGTGGAGAACTATAATACAGTCTTTTATGACTTAGTCTTGGAAGGCACATGGCATCGCTTCATGCTGTGCTCTACTCGTTGGCCCAGATTGCAGCGGAGGGGGCAATAGGAGATAGATTAAGAGGAGAATAAAATATTTTGATATGTTTTAAAACTGCCATACTCCATTAGAAGCCTTTCATTAACATTTACCCTAGCCAAACTGTGGCTTCTAAATGAAAGACTTCATCACTTGGTGCTAAGGCGAGACCACTCTGTTATCCATAATTTCATGGACATGCATGACTGCATGTCCAGATAGGAATCAATGAACAGTGTTCATTATCTTCGGACCATGGTGGATGTGGAGGAGCTTGGCAAGGGCAGTTCTGTTGGGATGGTAGGGATGGAAGTCAGACTACTGGGAACAATTGGGAGATGATGCTGTGGAAGCAGCAGGTGTAGACGATGTTCTCAGAATGCTTAGCTGAGGCAAGGGAGAGGGATACAGTGGGCTGAGAGAGCTTTCATATTCTTTTCTATTTTATCAGCTTTTTCTTTTTCTTTTTTTTAAAATAAAGAAATAGGGTGAAGGGAAGGAGCCAATATAAAGTATAAGGTGGCATTGTTTCTATCATGTATGTGACGTGATTTCTAGGTTTTTAGTGCCGGGGTCGTGGCATAGCACATATACAGTGGACACTGGTTAAACATTTGCTTTAGAACAAAGGAATTCCACCTGTACAAAAATGTCACTTAGCAGTTGCCCACCACCTGTGTGACTCCTTTCCTTCCCCTTCAGGGTGTGGCCCCTCTTCTACCATTTTGTTTTACATTAGACCAAGGAGATTTTTTTTACAAAATCAGTCTCCCATGTGGATGGATGCTGCATCAACCCTGGTGACGTCCCTATAGGTATGAATTGTTCTCCTCACCCTGATCTCGAAGATGTCACCAGTCAACTTGATCTATTTCCCTAAATTACGCCTTGAAGAAAGTAGCCCATAGGAAGACACAGGGCTTCAGAAGGCCCCACTGATGTCTCAGGGACCAAATATTGAGTTAGTCAGTGAGTTGTTCACTCTGGGGGTGTTGACTGGCCATGTGTAAAATGGGAAATGAACATCTACTTCAGAGGGATGTTCTGAGATGAGGGCTGTGAGATTGATGACGCCTGTAAAGCGCTTTCTAAACGGTGAATTGTACCTTGCAAACCACAACACGGACGTGAGAAACTGATTATTAGTCGTCCTGTAGGTCAGTGTGGCTGTTTACATTTTATCAGAAACTTGATTCTTTTTCCTCTGAGGGTCATATAGTATCTGCTTCAGTCACTTTTCCATTTATTGACTTCTCCAAGAAATTGGTCTGGAAGTGTCAGCCATTGAAAAATTGCAATAATTTTTGCTTCATGATCTACAGTTGTAATAGACATAGTAATAATAGTACTATCTTTATGTAGTCTTTTTCTTTCTAAGGAGTTAAGACCAGTAAAGACTAGAGTTGATAATAGGGGGGTGGAATTTCATTTCTGGAGCTACATGTCTTTAAAAGTCAAATTTTCTCTGACACATGAGAAATGGTTGATATTTCAGGAATTAATCATATTAGTATGGTAATGGTCCGAGGCATACAATATGGAGAGAGTAACATAATCCAGTTTATAGTTTGTGCTAATTAACTTCTATATGAAAAGAACTTCCATTGTAGTTAATTTCATTTTTTTTAGTAATTTGCTTCATGTCTGTACAGCATTGTACATTGAGATTATTGTGATATTCATATATGTTTTTTAGTGAGGCATCTTTTTGGAGCAGCTATACTCTTCTTCTGAAGCAAAACCTCTGATAGGGTCAGAGGATGAGACATTGATTACCTAAGTTTTTCTACTGAGTAGAGGAAGTGTGTGTGTTTAAGTGATCATAGATAGAGATTGATTGTTAAATGTCTTGCTGAGGAATCTGTCAGAGGTTGGGTAGCATACTCAACTAGAGTAAAAGGTTCTTGGTGGTTTTCAGGCCTCAATGATGTATTGACTGCATTCTGGTAGAACGAACATCACAAATACACTGTCATACTGTGCACCTTTTTTTTCAGTTCTTAATGCAAACAGGCCTCAAGACTGTGAATAGATCCAAACCGCGATCATAACATTGAAGTTATATAGGGCATTTTGAAAAACAGATCTCTGTTGCTCGCATTTCCCAGCATATGGGCTTTTGTGTTCCGTACGATTTTGTCCTGATGGAAAGCTCTGTGCCAAGTTTGAGAGGGAGACGTTACGTTAAACTGTTGGCCATGGAGTCAGAGGAGGGAGAGAGCCGTGACCCGCCAGAAGTCCTATCTCTAGTCCGGCAATCGTGATGTTTCCGTGACATCGCCTGTTACTTTCCCAGGGCAGTTACAGGGTGGATGGTATCCCTCTCTGGCGTTGTCATATTTCTGAATGTTCCCTTCTGAGGTTGTTAAATTTCTGAATGTTCCCTCCCTGTCCAGCTTGTGTTCTTTTATCCTATCTAGGCACAAGGGAGAAGTGGTGAAAAGCTCCAGTCTGCCGAGCAATTGAAGTTCTATGCGGCCAATGTTTATGCGCAGTGGAGTTTGTTTTCACTTTGCTATTATTTCAGTTCCTGGGACCTGCCTTCTATGGGTAGTCTTGGTGGGAGGCAGGTATTTGCTCTGGCTAGGCACAGACATACCGCCCAGGACAGCCAGCTAGGTGCATTTCCCTGGAACTTTGAAACTGGAGCGAGCAGTGCAAAGAGGAAAGCCTGTTAGACTGTGTTGGTGGCTGTGGCAGCAAGACTCCTGTTGCTCCTGAGACCTGGTGGGTTTCCTTGAACCCCCTGAATGCTGTCTCCTGTGGATAAAGTCAGAGTGAGTTTTTGCTCTTCTTCTAGATTTTTCTAAGCTGGTAAGTGTTGAGTCCATCCCTTGTTATCAAGAATCCTGGCTGACACGGAGACCACCCTGTGTGTCCCCTGCATGGCCATTTGTTTCTACCTCTTTGGCTCTGCTTTTGGTGTGTCCTTGTCAGTCCCCTGGCTGGAGAGCAAAGCAGAACCCTGAAGTTCCCATCTCCATCAGCCAAGGTCGATTCACTGGAGAAAAAGAATTAATTGTGCTCTTGACTGGTCTGTGTAGTCATTTCTGTAAGGGCAGCTATCACTGTAATCTTCCTGCTTGAAGAACACGTCCCGATCCACCAAGAGAGTGTGTGTATACGATTGTTTCCATACATGAGTATGGGTGGATAGCACTACCCAGGTTTTACAAGGTGATCAGATGGCCTCAATGAAGTTAAGTCATTTGCTCGAGGTTGTATGGCTGTTAACTAGCAGAAGTAGAATTTGAACTCAAGCCTCCCGACTCCAAAACCATCTCTACGCACTCCTTCTCATTGATGTATCAAAGTTAGCCTGGCGGCAAAATGCCCTTCCTTGAAATACCTGCCTGCCAGATTCAGAAAATGAATGATGACCTAGAAGCAGGATCTGTACTGAGGGAGGGACCATCCTTCCATCTCATCTGAATCCATCAGGAGCACCTTCAGCCCATAACAGCATGAGAACCAGCTCTCAAAATCATTTTAAAGTTGATGGTTCAGGGCACTGTACTTTGAAACTGTTCCTTTTAAAGAACCATGTAACATTAATTTAAAAACTAGTTAATGCTAATCAGGAGCATCCTCAAATAATTTTTTGTTTTATTTATTTGTTTCTTGTTTTGTCTTCGAGGCAGGGTCTTGCTCTGTCTCCCAGGCTGGAGTGCAGTGTTGAAATCGTGACTCAGTGCAGCCTCTAGCAGTCCTCCCATCTCAGCCTCCTGATTAGCTGGGACTGCAGGCACATGCCACCACACCCAGCTCATTTTTGTAGAGACAGGGTTTTGCCATGTTGCCCAGACTGGTGTCAAACTCCTGGGCTGAAGGGACATACCTGCCTTATGTGCTCATTGCTGCTAAGTTAGAAAATAGAAGTAAGAAGTGAAGAAGAAACTCCCATTATCTTGCCAACTGGGAATAAGCACTTTAACATATTTGTTCAGGCTTTCTTTCCGTTAGAGTTTTATTGCCATGTATTGAGTACTGTTCTTAGCATTTTTGCATACCTGATCTCATCATGCTGTCCCAAGTTCAAACTTCGAAGTTTGTGCTCTTTACCGTAGTCATAAATGCACCTGTTACAAATGTATAGTTATTTAATGAGAACTTAGCAAGAGAGATTGACGGTGAAATCTGTGAGCACTGTTACAGCAGATAGTGTGGGAACAGGGATGGATCCAGGTTTTGAGGAGCCTGAAATTGACAGTTTTTTTTAAAAAAGAAAGCATATAACATGGATATGAAATTAGGTGCCAAAGTAAATATTTACTTAGAATGAGAAAAGTGAACAAATGACTGACGCTTTGGAGATTCAGCTTCTTTTTTTCTTCTGAACTCTTTTCAGGCAGTTGGCCAGAAAGGCTTACATGGAGAGGCTTCCTGATCCGAACCTGGCTTTTCCTCCCTCTCCAGAACTCTGCATTCCCAGCGGTAGTACAGGGAGGGGCCCGCTGTTTAAGCTTCTTCGGCCTCCCAGGAGGAGTGGGAGGCAGGGTGGCTGGATACCTTCAGGGAGCCAACCCTGGGTCCCAGGGGAGTGGGGAGGGGAGGAGGCATCTCTTTAGTTTTTCTCTTTGGAACTGAGGGCCCTGGTGTTATGGGGAGTTACCCTGGCAGGAGTGAGACAATTCTTATCCCATTGCAAGATACTATAAATACTTGTATTTTATTCTCATAATCTTATGTTTATTTTTATTAGGTCTGCAGTCTCATTTGGTGAATGTTTTGGAGGAAAAGATAGAATTATTTTACAAATCTTAACCCATTGCTTCAATACCTTAATGAATGTACCTTTTCCCATTGATTCGAAATGCCACCTTTACCATATATTAAATTATTTATTCTTAGATCTGTTTCAGGATTTTTTGTTCTCTTGCATTGATCTGCCTGTCTGTTGCTAGGTTATTACTGAATCATTGAGCTTTATTATGTATTTTTTTAAATTTTTTTGAGATGGAGTCAAGTTCTCTTGGCTGGACTAGAATGCAGTGGCACTATCTCTGCTCAGTGCAATCTCCGCCTCCCAGGCTCACGCGATTCTCCTGCCTCAGCCTCCCTCATGGCTGGAATTGAAGGCATGCGCCACCATACCTGGCTAATTTTTATATTTTTGGTACAGATGCGGTTTCACCATGTTGAGGATGTTGGTTTTGAACTCCTGACCTCAGGTGATCCACCTGCCTCGGCCTCCCAAAGTGCTGGGATTACAGGCGTGAGCCACCACGCCTGGCCTTACTATGTATTTTTTTATATTTGGTAGAATGTGGTATTGCCATCTCTCCCTCAAAAGCTTTTCCTTAAAAAAAAAATAAATACTTTCTTGACTTTTCTTACATCTATTACTTTATGAAAGCTTAAGAATCATTTTTGCTAAGCTGTAGAAAAAATCCTTTTGGGACTTAATTAGAATAATATTCATTTTAGATTAATTTTGAAAAACTTGAGATCTGTATAATAAATTGCTTTCCAGGTATATGGTCTGTCTATTCCATTTTCCTTTCATGTGCTTGGTATGTTTTTGTGTGTTTTTGGCAAATTTTTAATCAGTTCTTGGTAGTTATTTTTAGTATCTGTTACAAAAGGGACTGTAGAGCCCTATTCCACAATCTTTTCTAACTGGCTGCCGTTGGTGTGTAGAAAGGCTATTTTTAAAAGAACTTGACACTTTACCAAACTCTTAGTAATTCTAATGGTTTTTCAATTTTCAGAGCTTTATTACCTTGCTTCTACTTTCTGAAACCCATTTTTAGAGTCGTTTCTGATGACCAAGATCCTGATTAAATGCCATGACAACTGGCCCCCAGGCTGTGGGAAGTGGCAAGGGTCATGTGGCAATGGGCAGGCTTCCTAATCACAGTGATAGAGGCTGAGCAAAGTAGAGTAAAGGTGACACCGCACAGACCTTGTAGAATTTTACACATCGTGGAAAAGGCTGACCAAGTGTGAATTCTGTAGCACAGATTCAGCTGTAGCACAGATCAAATCCTGTCCCTGATCTGACATTTCACTCCATTATGTCCTGTGATCGCACATAGCTGCCTATCTGCTCCCCTGTCCATCCTGTCTGGCCGTGACAAATCACGGTCCCCAGGGTCATTTAAAGGGATGCTGTATTCAGGATGAACTCGTTCTACCTGCTCTTCAGTGTATGAAGGAATGCAGCAAACTGAACTAGCAATGGATAAGCACAGGTCATTGGGATTTCATAAATGGTCATGGGGTTGCTTGACAGCGGTCTGCGGTTGGACCGATGAGGGCTGCTGACTGCAGTGTACTGGCCCTGAATGCAGAAAAGGATAGTGTTATCTGTGCTGGCCGGAAGGGCTGCTTAAAACCAGACCTCAAACTTGAGCAGACGGGCTTGTCCCGGGATCCGCAGCCTTGCTCAGGTTGTGCTGTGGCGTGGCCCGGGATCACACAGAGGTGAGTAACCCAAGACCTGTGTCACTGCCTTCCTTGTGGCTTTGACTGTTGTTTCCTGAATATTTTACACAATCTGTGGGCTCTAAAGTCCCAGTGTACATCAGTGAGTGCTCTCCTTAGGTGGAAACCATGGGAGTAAAGTACTGAAAACAAAGACCGGGAAAGATCCTAAGTCCCTGGGCAGGGGTGACGACAGGCGTCATCTTTTTGATCTCATGTGTGGGTGAGTGGCAGAGGCAAGTTGCCTTTATTGGGTGTGAAATTTGCGGGAACTTTCTGTTTGGGGAGTGCTGGGAGATGTTTTATTTCTAATTAAGAAGAGCCCTAGGAAGGGAGGTAAGTGAGCTTGCCAACTCATTAGCAAACACTCTGATTAGACCTTCTGGGCACATTGCCTAGTGGCCCAAAGCAGGGAGAGGAGAGACAGGCCCGCTCCTAACACTTGCTGGATCCGGTGCAGGAGTACAAACACAGGCTCACATTCCATGTGTCTAAGTAGCTGTTTCCAAGTTCTAAGTCAAGATCTCTCAAAATCAGGTCCTATGCTGCCATCTTGGTAAATAAACACAACCTTCCCAACAACGTGGAAGCCAGACTCCAATGTAGAATTCTCACACTCCTCAAGTTTCTTTGCCAAAATCTTTCTACGGTACAGGTAGACGTCCCTGGCCACAGGTCCCAAGTCTGTCTACACCTCTGCAGACAACCTCTCTTGTGCAGACTGGTGAAGTGCTTCACCTTTGAGAAAATGGACCCTGACAGGTAAAGCAGAAGGCCCCAGGGAGACCTGGAGTGTGACCCAGAAGGTGGGGTGGTGTCCAGGTGGGCATGTTTTGGGGGCCCTGTGAACTCTGCCTCATGACATGGTGTGGCTAGAGAAGGTGTGAGCAGTGCCTTCTGAGCATGGTGCCCGGGTCATGGGCCCAGACTCTGGCCCAGCCTGACATTCCCAGGGCAGGGGACAGAGACGGGAGGAGTTGAGGAAGCAAGTGGGAACTTGGAACCACATCCAGGCCAGATGAGGTGCTGGAAGGGCGGAGGTTAGGCACTTCAAGCGTAGGAACCCTTGGACATACCAAATTATGGTTTTAGAAATATCCGTTTGTTACTTCTGGATTTGGGCAGTACGCCTGCAGATTTACCACTTATCTGATGCAGACCCAGGAGACTTGTCTTGCACCTGCTCTGACCTCTCTCCTCCCAGGTCCCTAGGTCACCGGTTCTTTTAATGTTGTGCTGGTGGTGACAGAAGTCTGCTGTGATGGAGCCAGCAATGGGGATGGGGGCATGAAGGACAGATGCACCGTTTCCCTTTTGCGTTTGTCTCCCGCTGCTTTTGTGGATCTGCTGGTCTGACTCAACCTCTTGGACCCATTCAATTCCTGCCCAGAAGGCAGGAATACTGTTTCCATTCTTATTTTAGGTTCCTTTCCTTGCTGTGAATTTCTTCCCCCTGCTTGGTCTTGGTGGCTTGGCAGGGGCAGTGGGGGCTCTGCAGGGAGGTGGGGGATGCTAGGAAAGCAATGAGCTTTTATGACGTTGTTATAGGAGTAAGGTCGTCCCTTCATATCATCAGGGGATTGGTTCCAGGAGTTTTGTGAATACTGAAATCTGGATGCTCAAGTCCCTCATATAACGTGGAGTAGTATTTGCATGTAACCTACGCATGTCCTCTTGTGTACAGTCTATACAGTTTTCATTAACAATGAAATAGCAGTTTTCATCAACAATGGACCATATACACAAGGCTGTGGTCCCATAAGATAATGAGGCATGCATAGAAACCTGACATGGCACTAGAGAGTGGTGTTGCAGATCAAGTAGGAAGAATGGTTGATATTCAGTAATGGTGCTGGGATGATATTTGTTTTTCCACATGACAAAATATACATAAATAAAAATCGAATACCATGTAGGTTTGTGTGAGTGCTTTTTGAGCACACAGTGATGAAATTGCATAATGATACATTTCTCAGACCATATCACAGTCATTCGGTGACACATGACTACTGTAAATCGTCTCTTAGATTACTTGTAATACCTAATACACTGTAAGAGCTATGTAAATAGTTGTTACACTGTATTTTAAATTTGCACTATCCTCTTTTTTTTGTGGGGGGTGAACAGGGTACAGATTCTTGCTTTGTTGTCCAGGCTGGAGTGCAGTGGTGTGATCTTTGCTGACTGCAACCTCCACCTCCTGGGTTCATGTGATTCTCCTGCCTCAGTCTCCCAGGTCGCTAGGATTACAGGCGCATGCCACCATACCTGGCTAATTGTTGTATTTTTAGTACAGACAGGGTTTTGCCATGTTGGCCAAGCTGGTCTCAAACTCCTGACCTCAGATTGTCCTCCTGCCTCGGCCTTCCAGAGTGCTGGGATTACAGACATGAGCCACCATTCCAGGCCTATATTTCCACTATTTTTAATTTTTATTTTTCCAAATATTTTTGATCTGTGGTTGAGTCCATGGATGGAGAGCCCATGGATACAGGGGGCCAAGTATACTATATTTAGGTAGTTTACAAGTGAAATAGGCTTTTGGAGGTCAATATGGAAACCTATAATAACATTATTCCTGTGGGGAAGTGTATTTCCAATTTCAAGCAACTAATTTGTAAGTAAACTTTCAAAACTAAAGTTTGTTGTGGCTATTTTTAGAATTCTGCCACTGGAAGGGTGCTGGGTCCATTAGAACCTGTAAATGAATTGAATCTACTCTAAGCCGGGATGTAGGCCCCTTTCTAGCTCGGAAGGTCTATGAATTGAGCGCACATTCCTTGTTTTTATAGGGTTGGAAATTGAGATCAGAGTGCGCGAAGTTATTTCTATAAAGCCAAAGGTAAAGTCTTTCCAGGACTCGGGCTTCCTCTTCCAACCTCTTGTACGTCAGAACCTAAGAGTGGTGTTTTCATAACCCAAGGAGTTTGGGCACCTGCACCTGTTTGTGGGTAGCTGGCACATACTGATGGCACATGACTGCCTTGAGTCACAGCAGGTGGTGCTAGACCTTCCTGTGTGCACAGAATGAAAGGCTATTTGAAGAATAGTGAGTATCCTAGCTTTTTAAAGGTGTACAGGGGTATTTGATCAGCATTGTCAGCATCCTGTGTCAGTACCTTAAAATGAGATTGATCTGTATATGGGGTAAATTGTTGGAATTTTTCATTTTGTGTTTATCTTTTCTTTTGAGGAAGGATCTCCCTCTGTTGCCCAGGCTGGAGTACAGTGGCACAATCATGGCTTATTGCAGCCTCGACCTCCCTGAGCTCAAGCAGTTCTCCCACCTCAGCCTCCCAAGTAGCTAGGACTACAGGTACACATCACCACACCCCATTAATTTTCGTATTTTGTTTGTAGAGATGGGGTTTTACCATGTTGCCCAGGCTGGCCTCCAACTCCTGAGCTCAAACAGTCCACGTGCCTCTGCCTCCCAAAGTGCTGGGATTACAAGTGTGAGCCACCACACCAGAGAGGAAGTTCCTTACAGCTTTGCTGCTGTCTTGAATTTCCTTACCTTTAAGAAGAGTCCCTGTACATAGAATAATTATGAAAGTTTTTCACGACGTTATGAAAATTTCTACAGTATTGATTGCATAATGTTTGTAAGACTGTTTCCTTATCCACAGAATAGGGATAATGATACCTCCTACTTAATCTCTATGTCAGGATTACTGGGTGTGAGAGGACAGTCTAGCTCCCAGCACAGGGGATGGCCATTAGTGAGTAATCACTGATTGTATTGGTTTCTATTATTGTTGTAGTTATTGTCATTATAATGAGGGCTTCCTGGTCTTCCCTGATTGGTATCACTTACCGGGTCTTCTTGTCCTTTTGGATGCCTCCTCCCTCATTTGGACATACTTCCGATTACTCCAGAGGGATCTGTTTCGTATGCTGAAGCTCTCCCCTTCATGGGTCAAAACGTATAGAATTTCTGCTTTGTAAAAAAGATTCCTAAGATTTTGATTTGTTATATTGCAGGATCTAGTTGTGATTCCTCTCTGCTGCCTTGAGGTCCCACCAGTGATGACTTTATTGTTGATATTTCCCTTTACACCGTTTGTCTTGGATTTTCTTCTCTGCTGAATGAGCTGGGGACACAGGGACATTCCTGGAGCCTATTTACATTTTCTGTCACGTGCCTGACCTGCATTTACGTCAAAGGCAATCAGTAATTGCTTAGCTATGAGGACAAAATGAGCCCAAGTTTTCTGTAATGGTTCCCCTTCCTGGTGACTTTTCCTGGAATCATTTTTGTACTCTGTCATTGGTTGTTTGAAGAATTCTCAGTCTGGAGTCCCAATCTTCAAACTTTGCCTGTTTGTTAGGTTTCAGTATTACACACTAATTCTGAAGGGGTCTCTGTGCAGAGACATCTCGATACCTCTTGTTAGGCCTTTTTGCCCTGGAATGCTGGGTGTTAAGGTCAGTAGTGATTCCCTAAATCTTGGGATTAGTCCCTGAGGAAACGATTTAGGAAATGTATTTGTAGTATGACTAAGTAGAATTTAGTGGGGTAATCATTTTATTACATGCATTTTTATTTTGGAGATACGAGTCTCAGGGTGGCCTAGGCTAGAATGCAGTGGCATGATTCTGCTCACTGCAACTTCTGCCTTCTGGACTCAAGCGATTCTCCCACATCAGCCTCCCAGGTAGCTGGGATTACAGGTGCACACCACCACACCCAGCTAATTTTTTGTATTTTAGTAGAGTTGGGGTTTCACTATGTTGGCCAGTAATTGTTTTATTGAAAAACAGTCTTCTAATTGTTTTTCAGACAATTTGAAAATGGAAGTCATCTGTGACCTTCAATATTCCCTAAAAGGAATCCTACCTATGCCCCTGCTGCATTTCTGCTTTACCCATTTCCCTC
>NW_012114977.1:763145-773655 GCF_000951035.1 Colobus angolensis palliatus | reverse complement strand
CTCCAGTGCTACACATGCCAAAGGCCTGCCCTTTTTGTGTGCTAGCTCCTGTCCTTCTCACTTACTCAAGGTCATGGCTCTCATGTTGCTCCATCTGTCCTGGTACCATTAGTTTTTCTTTTCTACTGTGTCATCTCATCAGCATACAGAGATTATCTTTCATCTTACAAAATGCACTCTCAGCTGGGCGTGTTTGGCTCACACCTGTAATCCCAGTGCTTTAGGAGGCCAAGGTGGGAGGATCACTTGAGGTCAGGAGTTTGAGACCAGCCTGGCCAACATGGCAAAACCACGTCTCTACAAAAAATATAAAAAATTAGCCAGGCATGGTGGTGCATGCCTGTAGTCCCAGCTACTCAGGAGACTGAGGTGGGAGGATCGCTTGAGCCCGAAAAGTCAAGGTTGCAGTGAGTGGAGATCATAACAGTGCATTCCATCCTGGGTGACAGAGTGAGACTGTCTCAGGTGAAAAAAAAAAGAAAAAAGCATTCTCAAACCCACCTCTGTTTAGTTTCTGCTCCATTCTCTCTTCCCTTTTACGGAAATAATTTTCTACACTCCCTCTCCTTTCCTTTCTTGATCCTCTTTAGTTTGACTTTTGTCTCTAGTCCTCTACCAGACTGGTCTTCTCAATGCTACTAGTAACTCTTTATTGTCAAACCCAGTGGTTGGTTGCTCTCAGTTCTAATCGGACTTGATTTATCAGTAGTGTTTGACATGATGGCTCACTCCTTTCTTCTTGATTTTCTTTCTTTGGTTCTAGCACCGAGCCTCCCAGTCGTCTTCCTGAAAGATCCTTCCAATCCTGTCTGGGTTGATGGTTTCTCTTCCTCTTGCCAATGTCTAAACAGTAGACAACACTTGCTCAGTTGCTGGGGCTTTTCTTTCTTCCTCTTGCTTAATTTACAGGTGTTCTTACCAAGTTCCATGACTGTTTCTGCAAATGTTTGTTTTTAGTCTTTATTTCTTCCTCTGTTGTTTCTTATATTATACAGCATGTATTACATCTTTTGATATTGCTCCACAAGTTACTGAGGCTGAATTTATTATAGTCTTTCAGTCTTTATTCCTGGTTCTTCAGATAGAATGATTTCTGTTGATGTTCAGGTACTGACTTTTCTTGACCGTTACTTAGAATAATTTCTGTTGAGGTTCAGGTACTGACTTTTCTTGACTGTTATCTCCATTCTGCTACAAGACAATACTGTGAAGTTTGGATTTCAGATATTCTGGTTTTCAGTTCTATAATTTCCATTGGGTTCTTTTTTATAGTTCCTATTTCCCTGCCACAAATGCCCAGCTTTCCATTTATTTCAAGAGCATTTGCCTTATGGAACATAGCTAAAATAGCTGCTCTAAAGCCTTTGCTGGATAATTCTAACATCTGGGTCATATTGGAGTTGGCATCTGTTGATTGTCTTTTCCGTTGGAAACTGGCGACATTTCTCTAGTTATTTATACCTTAAGTAATTGTGCATTGTCCTGAACATTGTGAACATTGTGAATGTTATCTTGTGTAAGCTCTGCGTCATTTTGTAATCTGGGGTTTTTGTTTGTTTGTTTGTTTGTTTTTTAAATGAGACAACCACCATCCGCTGTGGTTAGGTTCAGGCTGCAAGTAGTTATTTCTCGTTCTCTATGGGTGGTGGTTCCAGTGTGAGTTGAGATTTGTAAAGCCCTGGCTTTCCACTTTGGGTCTGTCCTGAACTTGTATCACCAGGAATTACTCTGAGTTTTAGGCCCTGGTGTGAATCTTGGTTCAGTCCTCAGGTCTCTGTTGTATCACTTTGAATGTGTCTTGCCTGCCCCGCGAGTAACTTGGATGAAACTGAGACCTTGGGCAGAGTAGGGTGGGGGTTCATTTATAGCATTATGGGGCAGGGCGTGGTGGCTCATGCTTGTAATGTTAGCACTTCGGGAGGCAGAGGTGGGTGGATCATGATGTCAGGAGTTTAAGACCAGCCTGGCCAACATGGTGAAACCTGTCTCTACTAAAAATACAAAAATTAGCTGGGCATGGGAGTGTGCACCTGTAATCCCAGCTACTCAGGAGGCTTAGGCAGGAGAATCATTTCAGCCTGGGAGGTGAAGGTTGTATTGAGCCAAGATCGTCACTGCACTCACTCCAGCCTTGGTGACAGAGGAGGCTCCGTTTCAGGGGGGCGGGAGTGGGGGTGAGAAGAATTAGAGGATCTGTCTCTGTAACTCGCTCCTGTCTGTGGTTCCACTCATTTTCTAATTTGTAAGAATCCTTTTTCCTCTTAGGTTTCTGTAAGATTTATCTGACTGTGGGCCTCTGTGACTGGTGCCCACCCTTGGGGCAAAGCCATTAGAGAAGTAGGAGCAGGGAAAGTGGGGGAATGAAATTAACCCCTTTGTAGGTCACTTTGCCAACGTTTGACTCATCTCTTACAATCTGCCTTTGTTTTGTTTTGTTTTTTCCTAGTTCTCAGGTCGTTGCTGTTTGTATTTTGAGAATTTCTGATTGTAATCAGAGGAAGAATGGCTGTACTCGGCACTTATCACGATAGCTCCATGACTTTAAATACCCTACTGGCAACTCTCAGATTTATCTCTGTTGCCTGGATCTCTCACCGGACTTGTATTTCTTGCCTGGATTTCTTCCCAGAATTCAGTATCTTCATCTAGATGTCAATGGGGCATCTCAACTTGGAGTCTAAACTGGATTCTTGACCTCGTCCCTTGGTCTTCCCCTACTTCAAGATGGGCAATACCCTCCTTCCATTGCTCAGGCCAGAAACTCTGCATTCATCCAAGACCCCTCTCATTCTCATACCCAAATCCAAGCCATTAGCTAATTGTGATTTTCTTTTTCCAAAATACATTGACAACCAGACAACTTCTTCCTGTTTCCAGGAGATCATTTCTCACATACAGAGCCACGACTGCCTCCTAACTGCCCTCCCTGCTCCCAATTATTTCCCTTCAGTCTATTCTTCACCTCGTGGTAAGTTAGATTCTGTCAAGCTTTATTTCACCCCCCTGCCCTCCACCAATCACTGCTTACCTATTCCACTGCGGATAAAGGCTCGGGCCCTGGAGTGACTTCTCAGATGGTAGGGTCATCTCTCCCCATTGCCCATTCCTGCCTTTTCCCACTGCTCTTCTCCCTCCTCTGGCTCTAACCACCCAGCTCCTGCAGTCACCTTCACCTTTGAATCTGACATTCTTCTGCCTCAGGGTCTTTGTCCTTCTTCCTTCTCCCCGCCCCCCCCGATATCTGCAGTGTTATCTGTCAGTCATCTTCTGATCTCTGCTCAGATACCACCTCCATTCCTCTTGATCCTCTCACACTGTGCATTATTCACTGCATTCATCAGATCTCACTTAAAAAAAGATTTTTTTTTTTGAGACAGCGTTACACTTTGTGACCCAGGCTGGAGTGCAGTGGCACTATCTTGGCTCACGGCAACCTCCACCTCCCAGGTTCAAACAATTCTCCTGCCTCAGCCTCCTGAGTAGCTGTGACTACAGGTGTCCGCCACCGCACCTGGCTAATTCTTTTTTGTATTTGTAGTGAAGATGCAGTTTCCCCATGTTGGCCAGGCTGGTCTGGAAGTCCTGACCTTAAGTGATCTGCCTGCCTTGGCCTCCCAAAGAGTTGGGATTACAGGCATGAGCCACTGCCCAACCAGACCTGACTTCTTAGATATCTGTGTGCCTTCTGCCTTTAACCTAAGCTCTTAGATGACGAGCTCTCTGTATTTGTCTTTTCCGTAATGTATTTTGGGTGCCTAGAATAGTGCCTGGAACAGGATAGGCACTCAAGATTGAGTGCACCAAAAGACAAACAAGTACTTCTTCGCAAAAAGGAATTTCATGCATTAATTTCTATTTTGTTTTAAACTCTTTCAATAGAATGCTACAGAAATTAGTATGGTAACAAGTGTGCTAAGATGTTGACATCCACATGTCCATCTTTGGGGTATGGAACATTAGCACATGGTGGAAGCAGATGAATTCATTTCTGACTCTTACACACTGGGACTGGGTTGCTTGGTTCCCATCAGATCATTTCTCAAGTTAGCTATGGGAATCATAGATGGAAATATACGTGACTTTCACTCTTTTCTCCTGTGGTGCATCTTGAAGACAGACAACAGTGGTGTGTAACAGTGTGGAAGCCAGCTGAGACCACGTTGTACATAGCAACTTTGGTCTCATTATCCCTGCCATCTGGTGGTCTCATTATCCCTGCCATCTTGGCTTGCTGTGACCAGATCTCATGATCACGAATGACAGAGTAAAGAGCTGTCTCACGCATCTGAAGTCCTGAGCATGAGCAAGTTGAAACAATCATTGCTGTTCCTAGAGTCTTCACCTTCTCCACTTTCAGTGCCTTTGAAGCACAGCCAGGTTGGTTGAGAAGCTGCCGTAGTTATGTAGGACCAGTACTCAAACCTGGAAACCTAGTGAAGGCTCTAAGTCCCATATCCCCTTTGTTCCTTGCATCAGAGTCCATTTTTAGTGCAGTGGATGAATGGTTGTGTGGGTTTTTCCCAGAAAGGACAATTGTAACCCCAGGGTGTGTGTTCTCACTGCTGGTGTGTGTAAGAGGACATTTGCCCCTTGTTCTAAGGCTACATTATAAATTAGGAAATCTTTTGAGATGGCTCTTTGATTTCACTTCAAACTCTGAAAAGTGGGCCTTGGAAGGAGGATGTTGAGACTTTTAGAAGCAGTGAGATAGACTGCTTACACCTTAGAGGCTTCCATGGGCTAAACAATGAAACTCTTATCGCTCAGTAGCATGAACCCATACCGAACCAGCTGCAAGTGATAAATAACTGATGTATCCTGTTCTTTTTTTTTTTCTTGGAGAGCAGTATTTTCTTGTTTGCCAACTTTTCTACAAATCATTTTCAGGCTTTTTCCTCTTTACGTGACAGTATAAAAACAAGTTTCTTTTTGATAAGAGCAGCAGCTAAATAATGCTACGGTTGGAATTTAATTAGGAATGTTGGTTTATGAACTATTAAAAAGATGCTTTTCATTTATGTTTCCAGTATAAGGCATTATATAAGTGTTCATCTATAAGTGACTGGAAAGAAGAAAAAGAATGCAAGGGTTTTCTGCTATTAAGGATTTACATTAGGTAGTTAATAATATTCTTTAGCTCTCCAGGTTGAATGGTGGTTTCCAGCATCCTAAAGGCATTAAGGGGATTACTTAGCAGTCTTGTTACAGAGATGCTGAATATGTCTGAAATATGACTCACTCCCTGCGGTGAAAGGTAGGAGAGAAACATTGCCAAGCATCTCCCTGGCTATATGGAAGCCAGAGTGTTTTATGAACACTCAATTTTTTTTTTCATTTCTGAATCTAATGGGTATTGCATGTTCTTCTGTGTTCCCACTGCTGTGTTAG
The DNA here is from genome assembly GCF_000951035.1 of Colobus angolensis palliatus. NCBI lineage: Eukaryota > Metazoa > Chordata > Mammalia > Primates > Cercopithecidae > Colobus > Colobus angolensis. The sequence goes on along the minus strand of NW_012114977.1, from coordinate 768,267 downwards.
GCGTCTAAGGAAGAGTTCTCCTCTGATGTATAGAGTATTGGATACACAGAGAAGCTGATGGAGAGATGGGAAAGCCGAAGAAGTTCCGTGAGCTTGATGGAAAAAATTGCCATGTGTGGGAGGCAGGAACCTTGACAGAGAGGGAGAAAAAGAATCTGAGCACATTGCTTTAAGATATTGATGCCCTGTGCAGTTCAAGTATATCATGAGCCTTAACACTATTTGTACCAAATTCTATGTAAATGTACCTCTTGATGTTTCTCTTAAGGAAATGGAAGCATTATTTATAATAGCTTTTTAAAAAAGCATCTAATTGCCCAAATGAGTAGAACAGTTAATTGTGGTTCATATATGGTACATTCATGAGATGGAATTCTCTACAGTCATTAAAAGTTACATTGCAAAAGAATATGTAACGGCTTGGGGATATACTCACTATATAATAAGTGGGAAAAAGTCAATAAAACAGTAAGGTCTCAATTTGGTAAAACTATATTCTCAATTTAGAGCAAGTTGAATCCCCTAAGTTGTAGCTCCCCCCTACCACCCCAGCACTTCCAGTCCTTTTACCCTGCTCTACTCTTTCCTTTGTCCCTACTACCTTTTAACATACTTGACATTTACTTGTCTATATCAATGATCTTTGTCTTTCTCTCCTAATAGAATATAAGTTGCAGGAGGGCAGGGATTTTTGTCTGTTTTGTTCACTGATGTATCCCAGAAGCCTGGAACAACATATGGGGTATAGAAGATTCTAATAAATACTGTACTTGGTGAATAAATGAGTGAAGGAAATGTGGCTGGATTATGACATTGGTGGACATTAACTTTCTAAATTTTACTTCTGGGTTTTCCATATTTTCCATAATAAACATGGATTACCTCTGTAATTAGAGATAGCTTGAGAACAACATTGTTGCCTGTGAATTTCTCCTGTAGACCTAACTAGTTCATCTGTAGGGAATGGCTGAATAGAGGATTGAAGAGAGCAGAATCAAAGCTTTCCAGTTGCAGGTAGAGAATATTGTTGAGGGCCATCTTAGAACCTTGAGGGTCTGGTATGGGTTCTGTGCCTGGCTGACTGCTGGGTTTTGAGCCTGTCCTTGCCTTTTCTGTTTCCCATTCCACCCTGGCTCTTCCCAACACCCTTCAGGCCAGTCTGTTGACTTAACTCTTCCTGCCCTCCACTCTGGGCTAATTCTGGTAATAACCATCTCCACGTCTGGTTTCTGCTGTCTCCTTTCTAGGCTGTACTTTTGCTGGTCACCATTTCAAATTCTGTTTTCATCAGATGCCAGTTTGAGTCTTGAATTCCTTGTAAGGTCTTCTGTGACTACTCTGGCCTTGTCCTCCCTTGAGTCCCCATGGCCCTTGTGGAGTAGGCCAAGCACACAGTGCAGTTCCTGGAGCTGGGCTTCAGGGGAGCCATATTTACAATGGACATTAACCAAAGGGGCCAAAAGCTACTTCTGCTGGAAGCCAAGTAGAATCTGGCTCAATCTATTTTAGGGCAGAAACCATAGAAATGCTTTAAGCACATATGCTCGACTTGTCTCATGTGTTATCTTTTTTTTACAAGCAAATGACAAGCTGCTTGAGAGAAGGTTTCTATTTTCTGTTTTTTTTTTTTTTTTTTTTTTTGGCTTCAATAGTGCATAAGCATTTCTAGTCTGAAGGTTGATATCACATACTTATTAGTCAGTTACTCCTTGGCTTTCTGCATATAAAATAAACATCATTTCTGACCCTTCAGAGATGGCATAAGAATAATATATAGGGGTAGTGATTTGAGAACCTTATGTATGTATGTAGGCATTATGTATGTATGTGCATATATGTAATGACATTTTCTTATTAATATTTAAAAAGCTAATAAACTAAAGTGAAATGTTCAGGGTATAACTTGACTGCAATAACCTTCTGCTGTTAAAATGGTACAATTTTTATTCAGGAAATACAGATTGATTTTTAGGAAGCAGGATTTTATGTAACAGATTATTCAATTCCATAAAAACTTACTGAGATTCTACTAGTTATAAGGTACTGCAGTGGGCACTGAAGGAGATTGTGGAGGTCATTTAAAAATAGTCCCTGAACTCTGTGAAGTGGAATTATAAGTGCAAAAACAGTGCCCAGGATGAGTAGGAAAGCCTTATTATAGATTTAAAGAAGGAAGACGTTCCATGAGATCTGGGGACAGGCAAATGTGCAGGGAGTAGGGGACATGGCAGTGAACTACAGAATTAGGAATTTTGGGAGGTAGGAGTAGGTAGATGTGGGATAATTAAGGGATTCCAGGAGGAAATAATAACATCAAAAAGAAATGGGAAAGGAGGCATCTTGTGGGGACAGTGAGTTGTTTGTTCACAGGACTGCAGGGGACATGCAGATGAGGGGCTGGGAGATGAAACTGAAAGGTAAGTTTGAATAACATCTGGAGGGCCTTCACGCTGCAATAAGCTATTTTCAGCATGCAAATGAATGTGTGCCACAACATTAGAAATGGGTTTTGAATGGAAAGGTTTAGGGCTGGGCACAGTGGCTTATGCCTGTAATCCGAGCACTTTGGGAGGCCAAGGCCAGTAGATTATTGGAGGTTAGGAGTTTGAGACCAGCCTGGCCAACATGGCGACACCCCCATCTCTACTAAAACAAATTAGTCAGGCATGGTGGCAGACACTTGTAATCCCAGCTACTCCTGTGTCTGAAGCAGGGGAATCAGTTGAACCTGGGAGGGAGATGTTGCAGTTAGCTGAGGTTGTGCCATTGCACTCCATCCAGCCTGGGCAACAGAGGGAGACTCCATCTCAGAAAAAAAAAAAATAATAATAATAATAAAAAATAAATCCAAACAAAAAAAGAAATGGTTTACAGTTTTTATTTGGTTTGGTGAGTAACCATATGCTTTAAATGTTTGTAGTTTTATGATAGTGTCCTCCATCTCAGAATGAAATTTATTAAGCAAGGGTACATATTAATTGAAGAGAAAGTTGTTTGCTTCCAGAAACATAGGTGGTAGTGGTTTTTCTCTTCTGTGGTTCCATGTCTGCTGGGTTGGACTAGTGCTTGCATTTGCAAATCTACTCAAATTCCTATTGGGGAAATGGAGGTAAATTTTCAATGATTAAATTCTCAAAGCCAAATAGCAAATTATCAACATACTTTTGAATGAAATCCATATGTCTAGACTCCAAGATGTCTGCTGTATCTGAGACCTTTTGCTTTATGCAGAATTTGTTTGAGAGCCCATAAAGATTCATCTGTAACAAGTTGTTTTTCTGTGGAAGCATTTTGGTGAGAAATTAAAACTTGGATCACTGGAAATTCATAGATTATTACAGTATTTCCAAAGGTTTCCTAGTATTTCAAGAAGGGTGTTCCTAATACCAAGTGATTGATCCCATTTTCCCATTTAAAATAAATTGGCAGGCTGGCCGCAGTGGCTCATGCCTGTAATCCAAGCACTTTGGGAGGCGGAGGCTGGTGGAACACCTGAGGTCAGGAGTTCAAGACCAGCCTGGGCAACATGATGAAACTCCATCTGCTAATAATCCAAAAATCAGCCAGGCTTGGTGGCTCTCGCCTGTAATGCCAGCAACTTGGGAGGCTGAGGCAGGATAATTGCTTGAACCCAGGAGGTGGAGGTTGCAGTGAGCCAAGATCATGCCACTGTATTCCAACTTGTGCGACAGAGCAAGACTTAGCCTCAAAAATGAAAATAAAACAGATTGGCAGTTTAGATGTATACAGCTAGGAATCTCTGGGTTTGAGTTTACTCATGAAGTAATTGATCAATTATTTAAGAATACTTTCTTCTTATGTTACTTAAGGATTCAACTTCTTACCAATTTTTTAGTTTTTAAATTCTAAAATTAGGATAAAAGCAAATTGAAGGCTCTTGTGGAATGTTTGCCTATTTTTATATAGTTGTGTATGTGTAACCATGCATGTATGTGCAACACAGAGATGGGACTATGAGTGGCTAAGGAAGCTGAGGAGTGTCTGTCCCCAACCTGTGTCCCCGAGGTGACTCCAGAGATGAGGGTGCAATTAGAGGAAAGAAATGGTGAGACGCTATGTGATTTTTACTATTCCGTTTTTGCATTTTTGAGCACAATATAGGAAAAATCTCATGAAAACTGTTTTTCATTGTATAGATAACCATGTTTCACATTTGGGAGTCAGTTTTATTTCTCCCTCTGGAAAAGTTAAAGGATGTAATATATGCTGGTCAGGTTTTTATATTCTTACTTTCTAATATTTGAATCATTAGGATTCCTCCAGTTCAACTTCACTATGCTCATTTTCACAGGAGTTGTGATCTGTGCTTTAATTATATTTCTTTTTAAAATATTTAGTTGCAGAAAATTCCATGATCGTTCATTGAGTTTAATACTTTTTCATATGCTTTATCAGATTTTTGAATTCTTACCAGTATGTAGTACCCTTATAATGAAAGTATGTGGATGGTATAATCTTACATTCCATTATCTGTGGCATAACTTAGTGATTATGATTTTTACCTTCTTGATCGTTAAGCAGCAAATGACCTGAGGAAGAGGTCTTTGGGTTTCAAGTACCTTCTCCTTACTGCTGTTTCATGGTCATGTTGCATTAAGGGCCTTGACTTGTTCATAATTCATCAGCCTTGATTCAAAGGGGGTAGAACACAACTGAATCTCTCATTGCAGTTCATTATTCTCTTACCGTTGTGAGAAGTCATAGTTAAATCACTTTACTCTTTAAGCACTAAGGTAGAATAGAAATAATGTCTTGATTTTTGTTTTTTGAGATAGTGTCTTGCTTTATTGCTCAGGCTGGAGTACAGTGGTGTGATCTCGGCTCACTTCAGCCTCTACCTCCTGGGCTCAAGCAGTCCCCCCACCTCAGCCTCCTGAATAGCTGGGATGAGGGGCATGTGCAACAACACCCAGCTAATTTTTGTATTTTTTTGTAGAGATGGGATTTCACCATGTTTGGCAGGCTGGTCTTAAACTCCAGAGCTCAAGCAATCCACCCACCTCTGCCTCTCAACTTGCTGGAATTACAGGCGTGAGGCTCTGCACCTGCCTAAAATTGTCTTTTGATGCTGTGATTAGATTTCCCTCCCCCTCCCCTCCCC
>NW_012114977.1:750849-762959 GCF_000951035.1 Colobus angolensis palliatus | reverse complement strand
CCCTCCTCCCTCTCCCTCTTCCCATCCCCTTCCCCTCCCCTCTACTTCCCTCCCCTGGCACAGTCTCGGTTTATCAGCCAGGCTGGAGTGCAGTGGCATAATATTGGCTCACAGTAACCTCTGCCTCCTGGGTTGAAGCTATCCTCCCACCTCATGCTCCTGAGTAGCTGCGATTACAGGGAGTCACCACCACCACACTCGGCTAATTTTTATATTTTTCAGTAGAGACAGGGTTTCATCATATTGGCCAGGCTGGTCTGAACTCCTGACTTCAAGTGATTGGCCTGCCTCAATCTCCAAAAGTGCTGGGATTACAGGTGTGAGCAACCACACCTGGCTCAGAAAATGTTAACAGATGAATTGGGTGAAGTAGCTAAATAGAATAGGAAGAGGTAGAAGAGATAGGGTTTATCTTCATGGGAACCAGGGTACATTGATTTGTCTGAGTTTCTATTCGTCTAGTTATAATGCAGGGACAATAGATGATTTTAATTTCACTACAGCACTCACATTTTAAGGTCTGACGGTGAAAGTTGTGGCAAGAACACTGTTAGAATACCTTCTTCCTTTTCTAGCATTCAAATCCAGCTTCCGTGGAGCACCCTCCTTTCACCAATGTTTCACAGGAACAAAGGGAAAAATCTTGAAGGCTGCCTGGATTTAAACTAGACAAACAACTTGAAATAACTCCAAAAGGAATAAAAATAACCCAAATCTGGACTGCCATGTGAGAGCTGTGATGAAGAAAGTCTAAAATGATGAGGAATCTTCAACTGGAAAGATGAAAGATGGAGAAAATAAGAAGCCTGGAAAATCGAGACTGTGGTTAGAGGCATGTGGGTGCATTGACCTTGTCCTGGGAGGTGAGACTGAGAGGAAGTTGAAAGGTTAGTTGTAAATGAATAGAGAATGTGCTCTTTTTACCTAGCAGAGAACACATTTTTAGTTCTTCATTATCCCAGGTGTAATTAACCACACCCTTCTGTTACGAATTAAGAGAGAGGAATGGGGAAAACTGATGTCCTTTGTCAGGCGTAGAAGATCCCATCTTCCTAGGGTACAAGTTCATCTTTGGTTCTGGCGGCAGAACCAAGTTCTGTGCTGGGTGGACTCTGGTTTTGCCCCAGGCTTGCAGTCGGTGATAAAAGGGGAACGTCTGTGGCTTCCTGGGCTTGATGTTGGGAAGAGGCGTGGTGAGTCATCCTCAGGGGATTTCAACACAGGCCATGAATAAAGAGCATTTATTCCATCAAATGTTTACCCACAGCCTGAGCACCTTTGAGTCAGTTGCCTTTGCTCACTCCTTCTGAGTTCTGGCCCTGGACATTATCTTAGGAGGAAACGGTTCATGAATAGACATTTGTAACCACTTAAAATACTGTCTTAGAAGCCCGAAAGAACCATGGCATTTAATGCAACTTGGCTGTGAATACTTTCACAAAGAAGTTTGTCTTCTATTTTTAATAAATCCCTGGATTTACCTATAAGTATAGTTTGATGCTGAGTAATAAAATGGCATTTTTTCTTTGATTTGTATAAATTTAAGGGGTACAACACCATCTGCACTCAAAATACAAAAATTAGCCAAGCATGGTGGCACATGCCTATAATTCCACCTACTCGGGAGGTTGATGCAGAAGAATCACTTGAACTTGAGAGGTAGAGGTTGCAGTGAGCCAAGGTCAGGCCATTGCACTCAAGCCTGGGCAACAAGAGCAAAACTCCGTCTCAAAAAATAGAGTACAAGTGCTTTTTTGTTACATAGTGGGAAATCTGCATAGTGGGAAGTCTGGACTTTCACTGTACCCAAATAGTATACATTGTACCCATTAAGTAATTTCTTGCCCCTCACCCCCCATCTTGCCATTCTTAATCTCCAGTGTCTATTGTTGTACACTCTGCATCCACGTATACACATTATTTAGCTCCCACTTGTAAGCGAGAAGATGCAGTATGTGACTTTCTGTGTCTGAGTTATTTCACTTAACATAATTACCTCCAGTTCCATCTATGTTGCTACAAAAGACATTATTTCATTCTTTTTTTTTATGGCTGAGTAGTATTCCATTGTGTATATGTGTGTGTGTGTGTGTGTGTGCGTGCGCGCGTGTGTGTGTGTATACATATATCCATACTACATTTTCTTTAAGCATACGTTGGTGAATACTTAGGTTGATTCCATATCTTTGCTGCTGTGATCGGTGCTGTGATAAACATAGAAGGGCAGGTGTCTTTTTAATAGGATGACTTTTCCTTCGGGTAGATACCCAGTAGTGGGATTGCTGGTTCAAATGGTAGTTCTATTTTTAGTTTTTTGAGAAGTCTCCGCACTGTTTTCCTTGGAGGCTGTACTAATTTACATTCCCACCAGAAGTGTAGAAGCATTGCCTTTTCTCCGCCTCCTCACCAACGTCTGTTATTTTTTGACTCTTTAATAGCAGCCATTCTGACGGCTGTAAGATGATCTCATTGTGGCTTTAGTTTGCAAAATGCCATTTCTTCATCCAGTAATCCTGTAAAACTAGTAATGTCTCAATTCCAGTCCTAGATTTACAGCTTTGAAAAACGTTTTCAACATAAAATGTGAGTCTAAGGAACATTTGGGAGAGGATATCAACATCAAGAAGTAATGGGAAATAAACTGTTTCCAGGAGCCTGGGCCGAGCCATTGTGCAGGCACCTAGCAGGGTGTGGAGGGCGGCCTGGCTCACCCTGGCCCATGCTTTCACCAGCTGGGAGTCGGCCTGTCTGCTGGTAATTAGAAAAGATTTCTGTGAAGATGGTGTCGTTTATACTCTTTGTACAAGAGTGACATTTGTCTGTTTTAAAACTACCAGGGTCTGGCATCTGAACCCACATCTGAAGGTCATGTTGGGACCATGTCAAACATGAAGAGGAGAGAATTGTGGTGTGGAGGAGAAGGGCTGCATTATCTGTCCAGCTCTTATCTGTTCTCATGCCTAAGATTCCTTCTTGATGAATTGAAACTGTTTGCACAATAGAAATGTAGTATTACATTTTCCCCAAGTTGTTCCAGGTAATACATTTGTCTTTTTAAGTATGTTGTGTGTACTTTTCCCTAGTGTCTGTCTCCCTCTCCAATTGATAATCATTCCTCAAATCTTTGTACAGGATTTGAATTTGAGGCTTAACGAGGTACCACTGTACCCAGGCTGTCAGCTCTGGAATTGCCTGTTTCTTCCCTGTGGAGGTGTGAATGCTACGCTGTTTGGAACAGAGTTGCTTGTAGGAACCTCTCATGCTAGGGGCAAAGGAAAATTGGGGTGTTAGTCATTGACTTCTTTAAACTTAAATTTTGCTTTGAATATATTTACTTGTAGTGAATGATTTTTCAGTAAGCTTTGTTTTTAGATTTTGGTGAGAAGAGGACTTAAAAGTACCCAAAGAAAACGGGATTTTCATAGTATTTTATCCTTCAACCATCGTAGGAAGGAGAGGAGAAAACCTCAGGTACAATTAAGTAGAAGCCTGACCCTAGGTCATGGAAGATGGAACACTCCATCTTTACAAGTGTAGTTACCTTTTTTAATACACTGATGTTCCATGGAAATGTTTCTCCAACTGGGCATTGTAGAGGCAGAGTGGCATGACTCCTGAATGCCACAGAGGGATCTGTGGCATTTTTAAAGGCAGTGATGATGACTAATGAGGAGCACAGTAGATTCATAGAGAGCATCCTGCATTGTTCTCTGCAACCCCTTCGAGGCATTTCTAGCGCTACCACTTTTTTTTCCCCCCCTTTCCTTTTCCTTTCTTCATTACACATGTGCCTGACACTGCAAACGGATACTTGGGCTTCTGCCTTTGGCAGAGCCTCATTGTCTCGTGGGAATGGTTGAAGGCTCAGAGGAGCTGGATGTGTGGCATGACCTCCCGAATGGGGGGAGAATAGGGCAGCTGTGCTAATGCCCCGGCTGGTGGGTGCACCATCTCCCCGCCACGCAGAGTGGATGGTGAGGACAGAGCCAAAGGTGAGTATTACCAGTGTGGACCACTGTTGCCCAAAGATGGAAACTAGACAAATACCTCTTTCAGATATGTTTGCCACACACACCCTAGCATCCACTTAGCAGGCACAGAGGTTTCACTTCAGGATTTAAAGGTTTTCTCTCAGCAAAGAGGAAATAATAGAACAGGAGGTCTTCCTAAAAAAGGAGTGCATTGCTTCCTAATACACTGCTTCCTAGTAATGCATGGTTGTTAACTATTTAGGTTGCATCCAATTATTGGGTGATGTGAACTTTTTTTACCCAAACATCAGCCTAACATTTTAACTTTGATTATTGTATCAGTAGGACTGTTCAGAACATAAAACTATGTTGCAATTGTTTGGGTTGCTGGATTTCAGACTTTTTTTTTCTTTTTCATTTTTTTGGGGATAGTCTTGCTCTGTCACCCAGGCTGGAGTGCAGTGGTGTGATCTGAGCTCACTGCGACCTCCGCCTCCTGGGTTCAAGTGATTCTCCTGCCTCAGCCTCCTGAGTAGGTGAGATTATAGATGTGTACCACCACTCCTGGCTCAGTTTTGTATTTGGAGATGGGGTTTCACCATGTTGGCCAGGCTGGTCTCGAACTCCTGACCTTGTGAACCACCCGCCTTGGCATCCTATCCTAAAGTGCTGGGATTATAGGTGTGAGCCACCGCACCTAGCCTCGGTTGCTGGATTTCAATGAAGAGCTGAAGCTGCTGAAGATGCGGGGGTGGCGGGGGCGGAGGGACAATTTAAATAGTGGGAAAGGGGTTGCTGCTGGTAGGGGTGGTTAAAATATCTCAGCTCTTACCCCAGCATAGTGACCACCAGGAAGCGGAATGATTACTGGGGAAATGGGTTTCACCAAATCTTGAACTATTAGGATGAAGGAGAAGCCTTTGGTCAAAACAAGTTGAGATTACATATGAGGAGAAACTGTTCATACAGAGGCCCAGACACTGGTGAAACTGGTGGGAGAAATAGAAAGGCAAGGCATATCCATGACTTGAAATGAGTGGCACATCTGTAAGCAGCTTCTACTAGAAATAAAGACCTACCTGACCTTCTGGAGCCATGGGAAGGAATGGCCACATCTTCCCCATGTGAACAGAATATTCCATGTGCTTATCGCGTTGTCATAAGGAGCATGGCATAGAAGATCATGAATGAATATCTGGGATGGCTATCCTATGTCTCACGCAATCCGGGCCACATGTCACTTGTATTACTTAAACTTCACATAGTGGGAATAGTACTGTATTACAGAACATTTGAAATGGCCTGAAGCAACTATGGGCCAGGATACCAGACCCTCACACAAGCACTGTGGGTTTGGTGCATTCCTTAGATTGAAGATAGTTTTTTATTTAGAGTTTTTACCTTCATTTAATCCCTTTCGTCAGTGCCGTGTAGGAGCACTTAGGACTTTGCAGCGTTCCACTCAGGAACTGGGCCGGGTGACAGTGGTAGGTGACTCATCTTCACATGCTGTGGGCAGAGCCCCTGCCCAGTTTCCAGGCCACTGCAGGGCTGAAGAGATGAGGCTCTGGGAGAGGCCTTGTGGGTCCAGGCTGGTAGAACTGAACGGTCCTCCCAGGCTTGGTGGCTCACACGTGTAATCCCAGTGCTTTGGGAGGCTAAGGCGGGCGGATCATGAGGTCAGGAGATCGAGACCATCTTGGCCAACATGGTGAAACCCTGTCTCTACTTAAAAAAAAGGGCATAGTGGCACGCACCTGTAGTCCCAATTACTTGGCAGGGTGAAGCAGGAGAATCGCTTGATCCCAGGAGGCGGATATTGCAATGAGCTGAGATTGCACCATTGTACTCCAGCCTGGGCAGCAGAGCAAGACTCTGCCTAAAAAAAACAAAAACAGAAAAACTGAAGGGTCTTTGTGCGATAGAATGAGGTCATTCTGGAGGTTTTGGGAATGCACACCTATGTAGGAACCTTGTGTTTTCCTGTCTGTGGAAGGGAGTGTGTCGTTCTGGCCAAAGGAGCCACTGATGTTCTAGGGACTGGTGATTCTCATCTACCATGTCATTGCCTTCAATATTGGGGATCACGGGAAGGTAGGCTCTGAGAATGTGCCTGTAGCAACTGGAGTTTTTGTGAGTAACAGGAAACTTTCCTTGCTACCTAGTAGGTCATGCATGATGGCACACAAATTAACTCAGAACGCCAGACTCTTTAGATGTAGCAGAACTAGAAGTTTCTGGTTGAGGTTACAGTTACCCCCAAATCACCTGGCAACAGCAAAGCATTGGTATTCCCCCCAATTTTGACAGATGGTAATCTTCTAGAGGCTGCGGCACCATAGTGTGACAGAAAGATTATGGAGTTGAGTCTCATTTCTGCGCCTCCATCAGCAGTGACGGAAGGTATAATTATCCCCAATTTACAGATGAAGAAATTAAGGCTTAGGGGGAATAAGTAATTTGCCTGAGGTTGTGCAGTTAAGATCTTGGACTGTAACTCAAGACTGTCTGGTGCCCAGATTGCACTCTTGCATCTGCTCCATCCTCTCCTCTTTTTTGGTGAGGCAGACATTTATTGAATTTTCTCTGATCCCATGGCAGGATATATGGGATAACGTAGAATGCCCTGTATCAACGTGGGTATGGAATTGTGGACAAGAATGTGAAGTCTGAAGCCCAATAGATTGATGGTTAAGTCATGGCCTGGTTACATCCTAGTTGTGAGACTGGGCAATTTACTTAACTTCCCAGTGCCTCAGTTTCCCCATCTATAAGACTGGGACAATAATAGTGCATACTTTGTAGTTGTTAGAGTAGTGAATGAACTAAAGAAAGTGGCTAGAGTCTAGCATATAATAAGCATTCAATAAATGTGAAGCAGTATTTTTGCCATGATTTGCTGTCATCTCTTCAGGCAAGAGAATATGCAGTCTGGGATTGGCAGGAAGCAGTGATCTCCCCTCGTACATGAACTGCTGGAGGGTTGTGTGCTTTGGTCACAGTCTGGGCAAACAGTGCTCTGAGCTGCATGCCAGGCAGGTGCTCTTAAGCTAGCAACAACAGGAGACGCTGGATGGCCTGCCAGCCTTTAGCCAATAATGTAGGCAGAGATTCATGGGATGTATATTCTATACTCGTATGCAAAAGAGAAGATGAGAATTTAAGCTGATCCCTGATTTTGTTAAAAAACACTTTCGTGGTAGCTTATGTGATTCAGGCAGATTCAATTCAAATATTTTTAGAGTCACTCCCAGTACAGAGATAGAAGCTCTGGGGAATTCATATGACTAATTGTCTATGCCTGGGAAACACTCAATTCTGTCAGAAACACACACAGTTTGTCACAAAAGCCTTTATAGAAGAGTTTGAATTGGTATATGAGAATTCATGTCTTGGGTTGATGTGAAGAGAGTGTGGACAGCATCTAGGATAAAGGAAGGAGCCTAAGTAAGAATCTGACATAGTTGGGACAAAGAAAGTGTTGCTTGAAATCAAGAGTGACCAATGGGAAATCATGTGAGACACAGGCAAAATGGAGCTGAGTTAGTCTTGCTTTCTAGTATGGATCTAATCTGGTAGGCAAAGAAATGCTGTGTGTACTCTTCTTATGTGAGATACCCTGATTAAATTTGGCCAAAATACATATATTCCTCTAATGGTACATCCAATTTTAAAATGTCAATATCATCGTGCAGAAAATGTACATGGCAAAGACATGTAAGGTGGTAGGTGGGCTGGGGGGAGCCCTGCCTTTTCAGTGAGAATTTAACAAGAGATTTCATTACTTAGACGACTGGGGGGGAAAAAAACATTTATGAAGCTGGTTATTCACAGTTCCAACAGATGTAACTAGCTATCAGGTACTGGCTTTGGAATATCATACCCCAAAGACCTATTTAACTTAGAAAGATTTACCAGATACGTGTTTGAAGGTGAACAGTATGTATCACTTTTCAGCCTCAATTCCCTTAAAGGAGTTGAAGCTTGCTAAATGCCACAGCTGATGAAAATATGGAGAAACATACCTGTTGCGGCTGCGGCTGTGGCGGTGGCGGCTGCTGGTGGTGGTGGTGGTGGTGGTGGTGGTTTTTTGTTGTTGTTTTGAGACAGGGCCTTGCTCTGTCACCCAGGCTGGAGTGCAGTGTTGCGATCTCGGCTCACTGCAGTCTCTGCCTCCTGGGTTCAAGTGATTCTCGTGCCTCAGTCTCCCAAGTAGCTGCGACTACAGGTGTGCACCACCATGCACAGCTAACTTCTGTAATTTCAGTAGAGATGGGGTTTCTCCATGTTGGCCAAGCTGGTCTCAAACTCCTGACCTCAGGTGATCCACCTGCCTTGGCCTCCCAGAGTGCTGGGATTACAGGCATGAACCACCATGCCTGGCTTCTTGTTTGGTTTTTGAGATTCCTCTCTTCAACTTTTCTTGGTAACTATTATCTTGAAACATACTAAAGTGTGGCTGGTGAAATGCTAAATTATATTTATCACCTTGGGCTAACAAAATGCCATAACAGATGTATTTTCTCAACTTGGGGGTTGAGAAGTCCAAGATTAAGGTGCTGGTTTACTTGGTTCCTGTTGGGGGCTACCAAAAAGCTGCCTCCTGGCTGTGTATGCATATGGCCTTTGCTTCATAAGGGCACTAATTCTATTATGAGGGCGCACCCTCATGACTTTAGCCCTAATCACCTTCCAAAGGCCCCATCTCCACATCTGTCACATTGGGGGTTAGAGCTTTAACAGGACTTTTTAAATTTTTTTTTTGGACAGAGGGTGGGAGGGCACAAATATTCAGTCTAGAGTAATTGTTCGATCACTATTCTGACTGAATAATGATTTCAAGGTTGAAAGAGACCTTAAAGATCAGCTAGTTACACCACCAAACTGATGCCTGAGTCTTCTGTGCCCTCAGGCCATCTAACCATGGCCTGGCAACCCCATTAGGGGGTGCCCAAGGTGCTCTGTTGGACCCTCCACTGAGTTTCCCAGTGGAAAAGTGGAGGTCCTTAAGATTGCCTATAAAAACCCATATAATTTGCCCCCACCTTGCTACCTCTGTCCTCATTTCGTAGCAGTTCTCATTTTGCCACAGGGTCTTAGAACACTGTCTAGAACATTCTTTCCTTAGATTTGTTTTGCTCTTATTCTTAAGATGTTTTCTGAGATAGTACCAACGCTAGATTGAGATTTACTTTCTCTCTTGAACATGGAAGGTGTTTTCTATTGGATTTTGACTTCCACTGTGGCTCTTGAGAAGTGGGGCTGTTGTTCCCTTAAAGATAATCCATCTTTTTCATTCTATTTGTATATTTGTCTTTGGTGTTCTGTGGTGTCTCTATAATATACTAGGTATAGCGAGTTTGTTTCAGTTTTGAATTTATTGGATCTTCTGCAACTTTAGATTGATGTCTTTTGTCAATTCTAGAAAATATCCAGCCATTATTTCTTCACAGGTTGCCTCTGATCCATTTTTTCCTTTTCTCATAGAAATTCGTTTGGATCTGTTAGACATGTTTAACATCCTCATGTCTTCTAACCTCTCTTTCAGTTTCTTATCTGTGTCTTTCTCTGGTTTATTCTGGATTTCTACCACTCTGTCTTCAAGTTCACAAATTGTCTCTTCAGCTGTGTCTAGTCTACTAATAAACACATTCTTTAAGTTTTACTTTACATGCTCTTTTTTCTTTTTCTTTTGAGATGGAGCCTTACTATGTTGCCTGGGCTGGAGTGCAGTGGCACGATCTTGGCTCACTGCAGTCTCCGCCTCTTGGGAGGCAATTCTCCTGCCTCCACCTCCCAAGTAGCTGGGACTACAGGTATGTGCCACCACGCTGAGCTAATTTTTGTATTTTTAGTAGAAACAGAGTTACACCATGTTGGCCAGGCTGGTCTGGAACTCCTGACCTTGTGATCCACCTGCCTTGGCCTCCCAAATTGCTGGGATAATAGGTGTGAGCCACTGCACCTGGCCTACCTGGTTTGATTTCTAAAAGTTCTATTTAACTATTTTTAAAAGCTGCTTAGTTTTAATAGTTCATTTCATACTGACTTTATAAATTGCTAGTTTTATTTCTTTTAGACCTGATTGTTTGATATTTTGTGTTTGGTAAGTCTAATATTTGAAACTTTTGCTGATCTGTTATGTGTGTGTGTGTGTGTGTGTGTGTGTGTGTATGTATGTGGGGTTTCTCCTGGTTCTTGGTCACTGTGTGTGTGTGTGTGTGTGTGTGCGCATGCATGTGTGTACACGTGCATTTTAAGTGTACATTCAGTTTCCGGAATATTTACCTGTGGGGCCTCTGAGGTCTAGATTGAAGATGGGTTCCTCTGTAGAGAATTTGTTTGCTCCTGCTAAGTTTCTTTGGGCACTAGCAACCTGGAACCACCTTAAAATTATTTTTTTTTTTGGCTTGAGGTTTTTCAGGCCATATAAAAATTGTGAATTGGACTAGAGGTCCTATATGAGGGTTAGGTTTTTGATTCCAGACTTTGAGGATAGATCTTTTTCTCTCTGTTGGCTCACAAGATTTGAGAGAATCAAAGTGTCTTGTAGTTTCTGAGAGGCAGCCACGCTGCTTGTTGATAAGATAACAATGTGCGAATTATCAAAAGGCAATCCTGTCTTCAGACACTTCGCTGCTGCTGGCCAGAAACTTTCCATAACATTGAAATCCGTCATGACTGAAGTAAATGGAGTTCCCAGAGCTACATGAAGCACAAGTTGCCCTCACCTAGGTTTGTAATGTACCCCCTTCCATTCTGCCCTGTCTAATCCTGCTCAGCCTCCAAAGTTTAACTGAAATGCTCTGTCCTCCGAGAAGACACCCATGAATTCCCCAACTCTAACCCCAAATGGTCCCCTCCTTTGAATTAGCATAGTAGTGGTGCATTCATCATAACTTTCTACCTTTTGTTATTATTTTTAAGTCTTCTGTTGCTAGACTGAGAGCTGCATGTTTTATTCATATTTCTATGTTCCATAGCCTTGAAGAGACAGTTGGAATATTTCTGTACAGTAATTAAGTGAAAACAATTTTTTCGCTTTTCGCAAACTTTTCACAAAGAATTAAAAGACTAGCAGCTGGATTGGTGGCTCACGCCTATGATCCCAGAACTTTGGGAGGCTGAGGGCAGGTCACTTGAGGACAGGAGTTTGAGACTATAGCATAGGCAACATGGCAAAACTGTGTCTCTGCAAATATATATATATGTGTGTGTGTGTATATATATGTGTGTATACATATGTGTGTATGTATATGTTTGTAAAAATTAGTGGGGAATGGTGGCACATGCCCTAGTTCCAGCTGCTTGGGAGACTGAGATGGGAGGATTGATCGAGCCAGGGAGGTAGAGTCTGCAGTGAGCCATGATAATGCTGCTGCGCTCCAGCCTGTGCAACAGAGTGAGACCCTGCCTCAGAAGAAAAATAAAACCCAGCTAGCAAATAGGAAGCTGCATCATGACTGTGTACAGTTGAGAAAGATTGTCAGAGTGGGTAAGAGCCTTCTCTGAGTGATAGCATACTGTGTCATAAAGGGCTTGGATTTGTTGGTGTTGCCTCAATGCCTGAAGTGTAGAGTGGCTTGGCAGAACTTTCATCCTGTCATAAGGGAGTCAGAGATGTCTTCTGCAGAGGAAAATTTTTGCACCATTCCAGGAAAATGACTTCTGCTAATCACTATTTTCTAAAGAGAGATTAGGCCATGCTATTCTACGAAAATGACTGCCCTAACATTTATTAGCTTATTACTCAATATGTTTTTATACCCATTTGTTAAATAAAAGGATGCATGTCAATCTTTCTTCCTTTTTAATTCTAGTCTGCCATCTGGTGATTTTAGAATTTTTTTTTTTAGTAGAACCAGAGGAATACTTTCTTTGAAATCTTGATTACTAATATTTTGCTTTATTCGATACTTATGAAAAAGTATTTACTTTGTACTAGACACTTAAAAAATTACCTGACTTAGGTCAGGCGCAGTGGCTCTTGCCTATAATCCCAGCACTTTGGGAGGCCAAGGCGGGCAGATCACAAGGTCAGGAGACCGAGACCATCCTGGCTAACACGGTGAAACCCCATCTCTACTAAAAATACAAAAAAAATCAGCCGGGCGTGGTGGCGGGCGCCTGTAGTCCCAG
>NW_012114977.1:732698-743014 GCF_000951035.1 Colobus angolensis palliatus | reverse complement strand
ATGGTCTCATTCTTTCACCCAAGCTGGAGTGCAGTGGCACAATCACGGTTCATTGATTGCAGCCTTGATCCCCTGGGCTCAAGCAATCCCTCTACCTCAGCCTCCCAAGTAGCTGGGACTACAGATGGGTGTCACCACATCCAAGAATTGTTTTGAACTTTTTGTGGAGATGGGATTCTCACCATATTGCCCAGGCTGGTCTCAAACTCCTGGGCTCGAGTGATTCATACCTCTTGGCTTCCCAAAGTGCTGGGATTACAGGCATAAGCCACTGCACCTGGCCACAGCTGAAGGTTCTGATTTGGTTCTCAACACACATAGATGGGACTTAGAGCCATGGGATTGGATGAGGGTGCAGGGTAGGCCCCTGAGGCACACAACAGGCCATGAAAAAGGAGTCTGCAGGGTATAATGGGAAAGAGTATCCAAAGAGACAGGAAGATGGGGGCTCTGAAATCCAGAGAGGAGAGGATTGCTGTAGGGATACTCAGTGATGTCAACAGCGCTGTGTGCTCAGCCTCCCTTAGCAGGATAGGAGAACTGAGAAAGCTACAAGGACAGGAGGTGACCATCCATTGGGAATGTGGGTTGAAGGGAAGCAAAATCGAGGGGACAGAGGTCTTCTGGGGACAGAGGGGACAGAGGTTTGGTTAACTGGGTAGACACTGGTTCCATCAAGAGGGACAGTGATTCTGGGAGCGGGGAGTTGGTTTGAACCGTGGCAATGGGTTCAGTTTTCATCAGTTCATAATTCACTTTAATGGTTTTCATTAAAATTCTATGCTTATGCTTCCCAAACTTGTAAGTAGTTACATATAAAGAGAGGAGGGCAAAGCAGATACTTGGTTAGTGGAAAATGTGAGGGCAGAGGGAAAGAGCACATGGGGAAAGCTGCAAGGTCACGGAGATCCTAGTCAAGAGAAGCTGGGGTCATCTGGTAAACTGAGGATGAGAAGGGAGTTTGGAGGAAAGTCAGAAGTTAGCATTGCTGCCGAGGAGTCAAGTATGTTAATAGCAGAGAAGTATCTATTGATTTTTGGCAAAGATGATTACTGGAGTGGTGGGGTCAAAATTCAGTTAACACAGGGATTTTAAGTGGAACAGCAGGAGGTGGGGAAAGTGCAGATTGCTGTTTCCCGAAGTCAACTGTCAATAGAGGAGCAGTGGATAGAGAAGGAGAGGGTCAAAGAGATGGAGCTCATTATGTTTTGTGTAGTCTGTGTGCTGATGGGAAGAGGCAATAGAGAGAGGGAGGCTGACAATACAGCAGAGGATGAACTGAAGGAGTGACCTCTTAGGGGAGGTAGGAGGTAGATGGAAAGAGAGACAGTTCATCTAGTGAATTAGAAGGGATGGAGGTAAAGACAGGTGGGGATGCATCTATTTTTAGATATGCATGGATGGTCGTGGTCCATGAATATTTGAATTGGTAAATACTGTCATAAAGTTATATCAACTCGCCTTCCTTGATCTTGGCCACCAAATATTTACCATTAGGAAAGTTACTATTAATAAACCTCATATCAGTCAGAATGGCTATTAAAAAGTAAACAGCAGGCCTGATACAGTGACT
Organism: Colobus angolensis palliatus; assembly: GCF_000951035.1. Classification (NCBI taxonomy): domain Eukaryota; kingdom Metazoa; phylum Chordata; class Mammalia; order Primates; family Cercopithecidae; genus Colobus; species Colobus angolensis. The sequence continues at coordinate 741,441 of NW_012114977.1, read as the reverse complement.
CATGCCTGTAATCTTAGTACTCTGGGAGGCCTAGGCAGGTGGATTGCTTGAGCCCTAAAGTTTAAGAACAGCTTGGGCAACATGGCAAAACCTCATCTCTACAAAATAAAAAAATAAATTAAAATTAAAATTAAAATTAGCTGGGTTTGGTAGTGTACACCGGTAGTCCCAGCTACTCAGGAGGCTGAGGTAGGGGATTGCTTGAGCCCAGGCAGTGAAGGGTACAGTGAGCAGAGATCATGCCACTGCACTCTAGTCTGGGTGACAGAGTGAGATGCTGTCTTAAAAAAAGTCAAAAAACAACACGCGCTGGTGAGGTTGCTGAGAAAAGGGAACACATTCACTGCTGGTGAAAATGTAAATTAGTTATCCATTGTGGAAAGCAGTTTGGAGATTTCTGAAAGAACTTTTAAAACAACCATTTAACCCAGCAATCTCATTACTGGGTATATACCCAAAGAAATAAAAATCACTCTACCATAAAGACCCATGCATGTGTATGTTCATTACAGCACTATTCACAATAGCAATTATATGAAATTAATATAGATGCCCATCAATGGTAGACTAGATAAAGAACATGTGGTACATACATACCATGGAATACTATGCATCCATAAACAAAATCATGCCCTTTGCAGCAACATGGATGAAACTGGAGCCCATTATACTAAGCGAATTAATGCAGGAATAGAAAACCAAGTACTGCATGTTCTTGCAAGTGGGAGCTAAACATTGAGTACACATGAACACAAAGATAGGAACAATAGACGCTGGGGCCTAATTGAAGATAGATGATGGGTGGAGGATGAAGATAAAACTATTGCGTACAAGGCTTATTGCCTTGGTGATGAAATAATCTGTATATAAAATGTCCACAACAGGCTGTTTACCCATGTAACAGACACGTACATGTACCCCTGAACCTAAAATAAAAGTTGGAGAAAATTAAATAGAAAATAAAAAAACAGGCTGGGCATGGTGACTCATGCCTGTAATCCCAGCACTTTGGGAGGCCGAAATAGGGGGATCGCAAGGTCAGGAGATGGAGACCATCCTGCCTAACACTGTGAAACCCCGTCTCTACTAAAAATACAGATAATTAGCTGAGTGTGGTGGTGGGCACCTGTAGTTCCAGCTACTTGGGAGGCTCAGGCAGGAGAATGGCATGAACCTGGGAGGTGGAGCTTGCAGTGAGCTGAGATTGTGCCATTGCACTCCAGCCTGGGCGACAGAGCGAGACTCTGTCTAAAAAAATAATAATAAAAAATAAAAATAAAAAGCAGAAAAGGTATCATTACCCTCATTTTGCAATGCAGTGGCATCAGTGAAATCCAGAATTTTGTCAAGTTTTATTGGAACATGATCTATGGCTAGTTCTGCACTACAGTGGCAAAACCTGAACTGTCCACCATCTGACTCTATTCAAAAAAACTTTCTGACCCTTATACAGTTGATTACATCTAGGCCCAGAGGGAATGCTGACTTCTGAAGACCCCACCTCCATGCTAATCTCTGAGCCCGTCTTTTCTTTGTTCCTTGGTATTCTCCTGATGCTGCAAACTCTGAGAATTATCTCTCCAGCACTTGGAACGGTGAACATTGCTAAGGATACGGGAGCAACTCGTGACTCTTCACCTGAGTCCTGGAAGTGCAGGTTTAAGCTGCTTTAGTTTTTAGTCACCTTTTCTAAGAAGCCAAGACTCACTTCCCGGCTGAAATCATTACCAAAACCCTTGTTTATTCCTTATTCCAAACAAAAGAAACAAACTGGTTTTGTTTCCTTGCTTTGCATTTCCTCAGCGCTTGAGCATGTTGCTTCAGTCTGCTGTAGCTGGTTTCCTGGGAGGGTCCCCGCTGTGCTGGGCTCTGCCATGCTGTCTCCACACCTGATGGTCTGGAGGACAAGAACCACACTGACCCTGTTATCAGCATGTTATGTTCCACCATTGCTGAGCGTGTTACTGCTGCCCATTGGATGGTGTTTGATTTAGCTGAAAAAATTAAGTGGTTCACTGTTGCTCACTTATGCATAAAATAATGTACTAATTACTAGCTCTTCTCAGTCATTCAGGAAATTAGAAACCCTCCTGAATCTTTTGAAATCCACTTTGAATTACTGACCATATTTGAAAGCACAGTATTTACAAGTACATCTCTTTATTTCACACCGCTCACAGTTGGCAAGAGAAAAATCTAAATCTATTTCTTTGTCGAGCTTTCAAATACTTCTGAAGGGGCTAAGATTTGAACATTTGCAGTTGGATTCTACAACCTCATTGATCAGATTATACTTTTATTTAGTTTTATGTATTGCCTGGTGCCTTGCTACTCAAAATGTCATCTACCCACCGGGAGTATCCTCGTTAGAAATGCAGAATCTGGGCCTCACCCCGGAGCCACTGAGTCATTTTAACAAGATCGCTAGTGATGCTCAAGATACATATGCAAGTTTGGGAAGCACTTTTCTGGGCTGCTAATCTTGTATTTCAGAAAAACGTACAAAAATAGGGCCCTACTTCACAGATCTTTTATGTTTTATATATTATGAAGATGTGGTTTCATATGTTATGGTGAATATATTCCCTACCAGAACAATTTTACTGGTTTTCTATTATTAGAGCTTACAGTTAAGAGATACATAATTGCCCCCCTCCTTTTTTGCTACTTGGAATGCATTTAATTTCTTCCTTAAATTAGAAATAAAGCCTAAAACTTGTACTATTTTTAACAAGAGTCGTGGCTAATCTGTAGTAAACAAACAACCTCAACCCTCACCCATGGCAATAGGCTCGATGCTGGTTTTTGGGGCATATGCATATTTTTATTGTTTCCCTTTGATTATTTTGGAAATTGCATGTATTCGGAACTGTGAATTCCATATAGAATTAAGTTGTATTTTCCATCTTTCTAAGTACTTGGAAAAACTAAGGGATTAATTATACAAGGAAACACATAGGACTAAAACAGCATTTCTTTAAAAATAAATAATATACAGCACCATTCCTGTTGTCCTTCCTAATTAATTCCAGAAGGCAGAGTACAAAAAACACTGGATTGACTTTTATTTTTATTTATTTATTTTTTTTGCACAGATCATGTTCATGTATAGAATACCAAAGATTCAGGGAGAATAAATCTTCCTGTTTCCATCTTCTAGCCAAGCAGTCCCTTCCTTAGAGTGAATGCTCTTAGAAGCTATCTGTGGGCGCTTTCATAGCTAGTATCTACACCAGGAGGTTCTTTGTAGTCATACCTAAGAAAATGGGCACCAACTTTGTGACCCTAGGCAAGTGAGTAAACCTCATTGTGCCTCCATTTTTCTCATCTGCAAAATGGGAATATTAGAATCACTGAGAGGAACAAATGAGATAATTCATGTACATTGCTAGCAATTATTGGCACACAGAATACAGTCAACAAATACCAACTATTAATGTTACATGTGAGTGCCTGTCTTCACTTTCCTGTATATACATACACAGTAGAGTACTACTATATATTTTAATACTTTACTTGTTTTTAAAGCTAACCATTTGATATCTTCAACTCTGTAGAGTTTGATTTATTAGGTATAGAGCTACTGCATTTGTTCTGATGACTCTACTGTATTCTGTTTTATGGATATAATTTATCCAGTTCTCTGTTAATAGAATTAAGGTGTTTGTATTATTTTTGGTTGTTTCTTTGAGACAGGGTCCCGCTCTGTCACGCAGGCTGGAGTGCAGTGGTGCCACCATGGCTCACTACATCCTCAGTTGCCCCAGGCTCAGGTGATCCTCCCATCTCAGCCTCCTGAGTACCTGGAACTACAGGTGTGTACCACCATGCCCAGCTAATTTTTGTATTTTTTGTAGAGATGGGGGTTTCACCATGTGGCCCAGGCTAGTCTGGAACTCCTGAGCTCAAGCAATCCTCCCGCCTTGGCCTCCCAGAATGCTGGGATGACAGGTGTCAGTCACCATGTCGGGCCAAGTTGTTTCCATTCTTAGGATTTTATAAAAAGCCTTGGTGAAATGGATGTGTACATGTGGAGATGTATCTGTGAAGGAACTTTCTAGAAGCTGAATGTAGAAATGGTCAAAGTATAGGCTTTAATTTTAGATATTGATCAATTGCTCTTCACAGAATGATATACTCCTATCAGCAGAGAATGAGAGTGCATGTTTTTGACAGTTTGCTTCTAACTTTAATTTTTAAAATGCAGTTTTGTTCACGAATAATAAAAATACTCATTTATATTTGGAAACTTGATTAAGGTTGCTAGATTCTTTGGAACAGATTGAGTGGTAGGAAGATAACACTTAATGCTTTATCTCTTAAGTGTTGGAAGGAGCAACAAAGTGGTCTAGTGAGCTGTTTTTAGAGGAACTGTATAATATGTAACACATTGTCATTATATTCACTAACTCCCAAACTATTATTGAGATATTGAAACAAAACAAAGAGCTTGAATGGAAACCCTGAGCAACAGTGTATTTACTTTTCACTTGCAGCAGAGCTTGGCCTTTCAGACACTCCTTGAAGCGCCTTGGCTTAGCAATACAGTCTCTTGTGTCCAGGGTCTCAGATTGGCACAGCACAGAGTGCCTTTCTTTTATTCAAATGTCTCATTATGCAAATTCTTGATGCCAACCAAGCTGCCCGTATAGCTTTTGTTTGGGATGTAGGTGAAAGTTTATTCTAAATACTTTCAAATATTAACATAATCTCCTTAGTAAACCAATCCCAAAGCTTGTATCAGCATCAGATATCCTGTACTGTATGACCTGCACTTGGTAATTTGGGGGCAGTCGAAGATACTTGCAATTCCTTTATCTGTTTTACATTTTGTAAATCATGCAGCCGTTGAATGTTACAGAGTTCCTAAGACACCGCTCTCTTCATACAGAACTCTGATCTGTGGTAAGAATTAGGATTAGCACTAAGATACACATTCGTAATCCATTTGGCAGATGATCACTGGGCTCTCTTTGAATATTCAGATGAGCTGAGGAATTGAAAGAGGAGGAACAAAGACAACATGCCAAGATACAGATAAACGCATGGCCATTTTTATTTTTTATTGCTTAAGTACTTTTTGAGACAAGATCTTGCTCTGTCGCCCAGGGTGGAGTGCAGTAGCATGATTCCAACTCAACACATCCCTGAACTCCTGGCCTCAAGCGATCTTCTTGCTTTGACCTCCCAAGGTGTTGGGAATATAGGCATGAGCCAATGTGTGTAGCCTCCTATAGCCATTTTTAGTTACTGGGGTATAAAATCAGGAAATACTTGTTGGATATCAGGTGTGTTGAATGTGGCACCTGGTCATGGTGAGAAGCCATGAGTTGTCAGCTGATCTCTCCCAGCCTGATGGGAAGGCCCTAGCTGCTTCGGTACTTCAGAAGCTGACCTTCAGGGTGGCTTATGATGCTGCACACAGCTGCTGTGAGATTTGCTCTTAACCCAGGTGGACTTCTTATTTAGGGGACCAGTAGGCTTCTTATTTAGGGGACCGATACGCTTACACATGCTTGGTGGTAAGCTGAGCCACTCAGCCATGTAGATTTCACCATGTTTTACAGGCCAAAGGAGATCATGCTTGTATTCTTGGTAGAGCTGAGCACCAAAAGTATTTATTCAGGATTGTTGTTATTTCTGTTTAGCAACTTGACAAGGTCTGGACACTGAGGAAGTGCGTCTCTTATCCGCCTCTTTAGAATCAAGGTCAACACAGTAGATGCTGTTAAGCTTCATGGTAGGTACCATTTATGTAGCACTTACTATGGGCTAGGTCTTTTTGTCAGTTGTTAACTATAACAGGAGGTGGATATTTATAGACCCCTTTTATAGGTGAAGAAATTGAGTCTGAGAGTTTTAAGTATTAATAACATGTGCTGACTAGTAAGGGGGCACCACTGAGATTCACATACAGGGCTTTCTTGTGCTGAAGGAGGTATTTTCTTACCCCCATGCTATTCTGTCAGCTAAAAATAAAAGTATCTATGCCAATATAAGGGGCTGTCACATCCATTAGACACAATTGTTTCTTCTAATAAGGACTGATTATTACTCCTAGTTCTACTACCCTTAATGTAATTATGATCAATTTTCATGTTGCAAATGATTTTCAGTATCTCTTCAAATTATCTTTATTCTCTGAAAATTCATGCTTAATTTATTGACAAGTTGTCAAAATTGTCCTTTAACTTTTCGGTGATCAGCAAAATCACACGGAATCTTTCTTCAGCTTCTGGGGATGGCTGGAGCTTTGTCTCTTTCTCTCTCAGCAAGGTCATTGTCTAATTCCCTTACGATCCAGATGCATGCCAGGCAGTGTTCTTATTTTACACAGACTTATCTTGTATTTCCAGTATTTTCCTCTTGTCTTTCTACTGAGTAATATCGATTTTTGTCTTCATCAATTCTTCCCATCGCCGCCAATTTTCTTCACTCTTTGTGTTCAACATCTCTTTTGAAGTGTTGTTCAATAGGCTTATTCTCGATGTGTTGATTTCTCACTCTTATTTCTTATTTTTCTTTTCATTATAAGGCTTATTGTATTTTCTACAACGCGCTTTTCCCTCCCTTTGGAGGGTGTATTGTTACTTCTCTGGTGAAATTCTTTTTACCGTTTGCCCATTCCTTTTATCCCTGTTTTGTTTCTAGGCTGTGTGGAGTTTGCGGTTGGTGTGGGTTGGGCAGAGAGAGCCCAGGCCAGCACTGCCCCAGAGGAACCAGAGGGCCCTGTCAGAGTCTGGGCTACATTTGATCACTCGGGTTGCTGCCATTTCATTCTCTTCCTACCTGTCCCAGACGCTGCTGCCAACACCAATCAAAGCTCTCCTCCTGTGCTTGCAAGTCAGGCAGTGCCCACAGCATCAGTGACCCAGGACTAGACTCTGATGTCCAGTCTTTCATAATGGACTTACAGCTTCTGTTCGTTGGTAGGCAAGCTGGGCTTTGAACCATGCATTTAATACCTATTATCTCGACCTTACATCCACCCTTCAAGATTCCTTCTTATCTGTGTTTGACAGCGGTGGAAATGGATGCTCTGGGAGGTTTTAAGAACCTTGCTAAGGAGCACACAGCTTGTAAGTGGCCTTCACTGGGATTCTATCTCCCGTCTGTGTGACTTCAGAATCTAGAGTATTGCCACCACAGCAGCTTGTTCTCTGACAAAGGGAATCTGGTGCTTGAGTATTTTTTACACTTCTTGTTATCTTCATTTGGATCGTATCTTCCATGTCTTCATTAGCGGATGTCTTGGCTATGCCCCGCTGTTGTGTTTTAATACCACTGCATCATGCTCCCTAAAGTTACTTATCTTTCCCTGTTTGACTTGTTAATAATCCAGCACATTGTTGCCTTTGTTCATTGTATTAGAATCAAATAACTGGTGAATCCTGTTTCCTGGCCTCCTGCCTTACTGAGAGCAGGCCTAAATTAATTATGATGTTTTGCTCTGAGAGTCTAATCATATCAAAATCAAGGTTATTGATGATTTTCTTTTTAATGAATTCAACTTTGATGCTTAAAAGACTTTTACGTAGATCCTTCCATTTTTATCAAAACTGATTTTTACTCTTAAACTTGTGTCTTGCCCAGACAGAGGCTGCTGCGATTTACACAGGAATATTATTAATACCTGGCTGATGGCATGTTGGGATAAGGCTTTTATGGATCCTAGGATATGCCTCACTTTCATAGAACACTCATAATGACTTTTTTTATCTGCAGTACAAGATCTTAGAGTAGGTATCTGAGGTCATTTTCAGTTCTATAATTCTGGGTAGAAGAAGCTTTGACTTGATGATGAGATGACTAGCAACGTTTCCTCTTTTTTTTTTTTTGGAGACAGAGTCTCACTGTGTTACCCAGGCTGGAGTGCAGTGGCACCATCTTGGCTCACTGCATCCTCTGCCTCCTGGGTTCAGGCAATTCTCCTGCCTCAGGCTACCAAGTAGCTGGGATTACAGGTGCATGCCACCATGCCCAGCTAATTTTTATATTTTTAGTAGAGATGGGGTTTTACCATGTTGGCCAGGGTGGTCTCGAACTCCTGACCTCAGGCGATTCACCTGCCTCAGCCTCCCAAAGTGGTGGGATTACAGGCATGAGCCACTGCACCTGGCCCCTCTTGTTACCTTTTTTTTTTTTGGAGGGGTTAAGAACTGTTTTTCAGGTTTATTTTTTCTGCTTAAGAAATTAATATATGTGAAAACAACAAAAAATAAATATACTAATTATGGAAAATGTAGAAAATCCATAAATATATACAGAATAAAATAAGTTACCTATAATTTTACCTACTAGTGACATTACAATGATAATCACTTTAATTATTTTGTTATATTTGTCTTTAATCCATGTGTGTGCACTGTGTGCACACATATTTTGCAATCTTGATATTGTAACGCATTTAACATATGTCATAAATTTTCTATTAAAAACTCATAATCATATCATACTGAATGGGCAAAAACTGGAAGCATTCCCTTTGAAAACTAGCACAAGACAGGGATGCCCTCTCTCACCACTCCTACTTAACATAGTGCTGGAAGTTACGGCTAGGGCAATCAGGCAAGAGAAAGAAATAAAGGGTATTCAGTTAGGAAAAGAAGAAGTCCAATTGTCCCTGTTTGCAGATGACATGGTCGTATATTTAGAAAACCCCATAGTCTCAGCCCAAAATCTCCTTAAGCTGATAAGCAACTTCAGCAAAGTCTCAGGATACAAAATCAATGTGCAAAAATCA
>NW_012114977.1:621362-731133 GCF_000951035.1 Colobus angolensis palliatus | reverse complement strand
CAGTGACAGACTGGATTAAGAAAATGTGGCACATATACACCATGGAATACTATGCAGCCATAAAAAAGGATGAGTTCCTGTCCTTTGTAGGGACATGGATGCAGCTGGAAACCATCATTCTCAGTAAACTATCGCAAGAACAGAAAACCAAACACCGCATGTTCTCACATATAGGTGGGAATTGAACAATGAGATCACTTGGACACAGGAAGGGGAACATCACACACCGGGGCCTATTGTGGGGAGGGTGTAGCGGGGAGGGATAGCATTAGGAGATACACCTAATGTAAATGACGAGTTAATGGGTGCAACCTACCAACATGGCACATGTATACATATGTAACAAACCTGCACATTGTGCACATGTACTCTAGAACTTAAAGTATAATAATTTTTAAAAACCCTCATAATTATAACTTTAATATTAGACAATTAATATTTTATAAAATCTATATGCCATAACTTACCATTCTCCAATGTTAGGCATGTAAATTTATAATTTTATGAACAATGTCCCTATGTACACATGAGTGCATATACATCTTTGTCCACATTTATGACTGTTTCGTTTAGATTCATTCCTCAAAGTAAAATTACTAGGTCAAAAAGTAAAATCACTTTAAATATACTTGATACTTGCCAGATTACTGCTAAATTATTTCCCTGAGTGACTGAGTTAATTTCCACTGCAACCAGCAGTGGGTGGAAGCCTGGACTCAATATTCTCCAACAGGCATTGTGTGCTATCATGGTTAATTTGATCAACAAAAACTAATGTTGTCTCAATTTGCAGTTCTTTATCAGTGAATTTATTAAACTTCAGAAAATCTGTGTATTAACCTTTTCACTAGTTTAAAGAAACTCTCTCCCTTTATTTTTTATTTTTTTGAGATGTAGTCTCAGTCTTGTCCAAGCTGGAGTGCAGTGGCGCAGTCTTGGCTTACTGCAACCTCTGTGACTCAGGTTCCAGCAATTCTTTGTCTTAGCCTCCTGAGTAGCTGGGATTACAAGTGCACCCCACCACACCTGACTAATTTTGTGTATTTTTAGTAGACACAGAGTTTCACCATGTTGGCCAGGCTGGTCTGGACTCACGACCTCAAGTCATCCTCCTGCCTTGGCCTCCCAAAGTGATGAGATTACAGGCATGAGCCACCGTGCCTGGCAAAAGTTCCCTACTTTTTAATCTATTGAAGTGTAGTATGTTTCTTATAGCTTGTAAAACATCTTTATAGATTAGGGATGTTGACACTTTATTATATTTGTTGAAAGCATTGTCCTAGTTGGTTATTATTGGCTTTTAAAAATGATTTTTTAACGTTTAATTTGCTATTTTTTTTGATACAGAGTCTCGCTCTGTCGCCCAGGCTGGAGTGCAGTGTCGCGATCTCGGCTCACTGCAAGCTCCGCCTCCCGAGTTCACGCCATTCTCTACGTGAGCCTCCTGAGTAGCTGGGACTACAGGCGCCCGCCACAACGCCCGGCTAATTTTTTTGTATTTATTTATTTATTTATTTTTTAAGTAGAGATGGGGTTTCACCATGTTGGCCAGGATGGTCTCAATCTCCTGACCTCATGATCTGCCTGCCTCGGCCTCCCAAAGTGCTTGGATTACAGGTGTGAGCCACCACGCCCGGCCTGCTAATTTTTATTCAGTATTTTAATTTACTGCATAATAGTTCATAATATACTGTATAACATATAATTTACTACATAATGGTAAATTTACTAATTCAGCTTGGTAATTTTAATTTTGAAGTAATCAAGTATATACCTTTGATGTGTGTGATTCCTGCCATCATTTTAGAAAATCTCCCATCCAGAAGGATGGTCACAATTTAACTGTATTTTCTTCTAGCTTCTCTAATGGGATTTTAAAATTTTAACTATATTATTTACATGGAAAGTATTTGGAATTATCTTTTGAAATGGAGAAAAATCTCACTTGATTTTCCTTCCACGGACAATCCATTGACCGACCCAGCAGTTTTTCTTGTTGTTGAGTAAGGCTTTGTATCCCCACAGCTGTGTTTTGTTTGTTCATGACAGGGTCTCCCTAGGTCACCCAGGCTGGAGTGCAGTGGTGACATCACAGCTCACTGCACCCTTGACCTCCTGGGCCCAAGCAATCGTGTCACCTGAGCCTCCCGAGTAGCTGGGACTAGAGTTGTGCGTGTGCCACCACGCAGATAATTTTGTTTGATTTTGTTTGTTTTTGTAGAGATGGCGTTTCACTTTGTGGCCCAGGCTGGTCTCAAACTCCTGAGCTCAAGTGATCCACCCACCTCGGTCTCCCAAAGTCCTGGGATTACAGGCGTGAGCCACTATTCTCAACTTCCCCATAGCCTTTTGTCATCACTCATCATGTACTAATGTCTTTTATAGCTTAGGGTCTGTTTCTATGCTATTTGGTTTTATTGATCTGTTTCATATTTACCCGAGAATGATACTCTGCATTATTGTAGCTTTATGTTTTATTTCTTGAAGTTGTATTCTTCCTCCTTACAATTATTTTCCAGAACTTAGTCATTGTAACCTTTTTTACTTTGAGTCAGAGTCACTTTGCAAGATTCATTCTCTTCTGTCTTCCCTGATCCTACCCTTCTTACAGCAAAAACACACAAAAATAAAAACTAAAGGGAAACATAGATGTCTCTGAGATTTCCCTTGGAGTTGTGTAAAACTAACAAAATGATTCAGACAGAATGGAAGTCTGTTTGGTGCTTATCTAACAACCCATTTTCCTTTCAAACAGAAGCCTCTTAGTTTTCAGTACTCTTCCTAATTGATAATTTCATCCGGTTAGACACAGACATCAGGGATTTTCCAAATATCTCCTAAGGAAGAGGTACTTGGGACTACAGCAAATGGCTCTTAGGCTAGAAATGCAATTTAAAATACAATCCTTTGTTTTAAAGGATTGTAAAATAAACCAAAGAGGAACATGAGACAGAAACCTCGTGGAGCCCACAAAGTCGAAAATATTTAATTATCTCACCCTTCGCAGAAAACAGTTGCTAAGGACACTGTGCAGCAAAGCCCTGGCCAACAACCAGAAAGCATTTGGGGTTCACATGGTAATTATAAGCCATCTCTTTGCTTTTGGTCACTTTCTGCCTCTTCTGTACATTATCTAGGAAGGTGTTTGTCTTGTAAATGCATTTAAGGCAATCTTACGGGAGGATATGAGTGAATGCCTACAGGTTTTGTTTCTATCTTTGTTTTCTCCCTAATATTTCAATATGTTTCATACATGTAAAAAGGTACTTGAGTGTGTGCTGTGAAACACTGTTAAAAATGTACTTCTTTTTGAAGGATCGTGTCCATTCCTGTGGACATCTTGTTTTAATGGACTTTTCCATGCAGTAGGACTGGTATGGTCACAGCTGTCCAGATAGAAATATTTGAAGAGCTCCAAAATGAGAGTTCTCCCAGGTTCGCCCTGCTGCTCCAAGTCTCAGCAGCACCCTCTTGTAGGAGACATCTGCTGAACTAGATGAAGGCCTCTTGTAAACCTGATGTGATTTGGTTTATTATCCAAGTAACTTCCATCCATTATCACTGGAGAAAACCCAAATTCCCCAGGATGGGTAGGGGATGTGGGCATAGAGGGATTAGGTGAGGCTGACATTGTGGTACCCGGAAAAAGCTCTAAGACTCGACGGTCTTGTTGGGAGAAGTGAAGCGGGGAGAGAGGGTTGGTGGAAAAAAAAAAAAAAAAAAGACAGGTCACCATTACTGGTAATACAGGTAGATTCCACATCCCTGGGAGACTTGAGAACTCCATGGAAGGAGAGACTTACAAGAAATGGATTAGAAAATGATCTTGCTTCGTGTTTACGCAGCCTAAGTCTCTACAGGGTAAGTGTGGACCCTAACGGGTTTCTCTATGGTTTCATTCTTGTGTTTTGGAAAATGATTGTTCAGACACTGAATCCAGCCTTCTGGATAATCTGAAAAAAAAAACAAACAAAACTTAAGTCTTAAGCTCATACAGAAGGTGTTTGCTAAAGATTTCATAATCTTTTTCCAAGTGTAGAATTGTTCAAGAATAGTGTAAGGGCCTGCAGAGTTTGGTTATTAGAATTTATAGCAGGCGAGTCAGGCAAAGACCAAATTTCATGGAAAAACTTCTGAAGCAAGGTTGTTAGAAATTCAGATTAGATTCAAGTGTGCCAGATCAACTACTGAGAAATGGTGTATAGTGCTTCCCTTTTGAAAGAATCTGCTTAAAATTAATGTTGTTATTTTCTGATGCAGTGGGGGACTGATTGTAAGTCCAAGTATATACATTTTCCAGATGTAATCATTTTACCTAAGTAAATGAAAATATGGCTATGTTCGGGACTCAAAGTTATATTGAGAATGTGTTTAGCAGCAGTTTGATGTTCAGTCAAGAATATTCTAGCAGCTGAATTCCAAGGAGTCTGTGGAGAATGTCAGGAATCAAGGAGAAAACAATGAGATTCGAGAGTTGGGAGATTTACATGTGTGGGATCATGTGCTTTCAATTTGTTGCACAGCCATTTTCCATACATGTGTAATATATGTAAATGTACATATGTATAAATACATTTCATAAACTGAGCAAAATACACAAATATTACACTGATACGTGGCTGTCAAGTGGTAGAGGCTGCGATGGGAGATGTTAATGAGCTGTTTGCTCACTAAAGTATCATTGAGGGAAATAAAATACCTTGCGTATCGTTGTTATTTCCACCCAGGTGCATTGAACATTTAAAACTCTCATCAGCAGGTGGGATGGTTTACTGAGCTTGGTTGAATGGGCCTGATGGTGAGCCTGTAGTCCCAGCTACTTGGGAGGCTGAGGTTGGACAATCAGCAGAGCCCAGGGAGGTCCAGGCTGCAGTGGACGGTGATTGTAGCACTGCATTCCAGCCTGAGAGACAGAAACTGTCTCATTAAAAAAAAAAAAAACAAGAAAAACAAACTGTTCTTAAAAGTGAGTGTTCCAAAGAGCATTTTAGATAATGCAAATGGATATATCGTTTTAAATTCAGGAAACTCCTTAATATTTTGCCGTTTATGATGACATGGAGCGGGTCAAAGCAGTTGCACATTGTGGATGGCCTGATTAAGAAAAGCAGCCCTCTTTCCCTGGAGGTGGAAGAAGAGAAGGAAGCTTTGTCAAATGTTAAGTTACCTGCCCTAGCTTCCTGACTCCCAAGAGATGGTATGATGTGTAGTTTTCAATATTCGTTACCCATTTTGAGTATCTCCTCCCTAGTGCTGCCTTGCAGCCCGCAAGCCTGCCGGAACTAGGAAACTATGTGCTCTGGCCAGGAGTGGGGTGGGGGGGCGACCTTAGTTTCGTGACAGTCGTGCTTCCACATTGCTTCACATTTGATACGGTAGATTTTAGCAACTTTTTGGCTGCTTCCTGGCAGTGGTAAATGGTGCAGTGAAAAGATTAGAAAATAAAAACCGTTCTGTGGAAAATTGGGAGCAAAATTCTCATTAATCCAAAAACAACAATAGCTAGCATATTTTCCCCAGACCCCGTGATGTAGACATATTTGTCTCTCATTGTTTAAATAGAACCCTTCTTAACCAAGGGCAAGCATGCTATGCCTTTCTCCTCCTCTCTGATTTGGATATAAAGCCTGTTATTGTTGATTGTACTGTGGTTGGGTCATTTGAAAATGAGATTTCATTTAAGTAGAACATTTTCATTACAGGATAACAGGCCTCTTTAATTTTGTACTTTAAGAGGGGCTAGGAAAACGTTTGTATTTACTCTCAATTTTCCCCTTTACATCCCAAAGAGGCAGAAAGGATTCGTTAGAGAAGAGGTGATCATGACATACCTCTTTATTGGTGAGCCATAAAAAACCGGAAAAAGAACACAGAAAGTAGTAAAATCCTTTTGCAAATTATGTGTGTGGTGGTTTTAACTGACTTTGGAAGTTGTAACTTTGATGTGCAAAGTAAGTCTTGGTGTCTGCTTTTATATCAGAACGTGGCCTGTAAGAACAATGATCATCTATTGAATTTACAAAATACCTTCCCACAGGCCTGGTTCAGCTCTTTCATGGTGGAGAGCAAGTGAATTGACACTCTGTCTCTAGCCTTAGGGAAGTTACCACCCAGTGACTATAGAACAGGATTCTATTCTCATTCTCAGTTCACTTACAGAATCACTTCTTGCAAAGATCTCTTAGAACTATTTAAATTCCAGTTGGGTCGGTCTTTTGTGCATTTCGATTTTATTCAATTATAATACATTTCAAATATTTCTTTGCCCCTTTTTGTTAGCTTTTTCACTTGTTCCCTTTCTGATTCATCCAGTTCCTTTTACCTTATCCTAGCACAATATTTTAATGCTGCGGAGAACCAGAAATAACTAGAACAATTAACTGGGAGTAATCTTACAGGGCAGGAAAAAGAAGGTGAGGTCCAAGGTTAGGTTGCACCCAAAGACAAGTGGGTCCTGATGGGTGTGTTGGCCACTTGGGGCAGTACTTTTCTTCCCTTCTGGGTGGCCTTGTCTGTTGCCCATTTTCTGCTCTACTTTTTGGAGCAGTAGACACAGTTGAGGCAGGTACTGCCTCTCACGCCCAACCTTTCTCAGGAACTGACATTTGAGCTGAGACCTGAAGGGTGAGGTGGATGTGGCTGTGCTAAGGGGGCAGGGAAGGGAGTTTCAATACAAAGTAGGGCCTGGGAAGCTAGAAATGAGTCTCCTAGCTTATTTTAGACAGTTGTTGGTCTCAAGAGACTAACAGTTGAGGTTGGTTGTCAAGGTTTTTCTGTATCTTCATCGAAACTTCCTCATATCAGTTGACAAAAGCCAGTGAGCTGCTCAAGGGACCCACTGCTACATCCTTCGGTTTAACCAGCTGTTTCAACCTGAGATCTGCTCCAGCTGACCTTAAAGGGACCTGTTTAACCCATCTTGCAGCTAACCTCAACTGATAGCTGCACGTTCTTGTATGTTTGTTTAAAAAAAACCAAAAAACTGATCAGGCTAATTTCGAGAACATTCTGATACAACGAGTATAACTCTCAAGTTGTAATTTTCCTTGTCAGTTACAAATGATCCTCAGAAGTCGGTCCTGCAACAGCAGTGACAAACTGATTCCTAGTTATTTGCCATCACCTTTTGAAAACTTAGGCTCAGTTTCACAATTAGATCAGCCCTGAAGCGAAACTCCTTATTAGATGTGCTGCATTAGACTTAATTTGCATGGAATAATATTAACAGTATCTGGAGGCTTATTTTCCCTTGTATGCATGTGACCACATAACTGTTCTGCTAACATTAAGTTTTAAGTGCTTTTATTTTAAATATCAGCCTTCGGGGGGAATAATCAAGACCTAACAGAAGGGAAAATTAGGCTTATGACATTATCATACAAAAAAGAGAACATTATCATGAACCAGAAAGAAAAACAGTAAAATAAAAATTGTACCAAGTGCATATGGTAAATAAAAAAGAATAATTGCTGTGATTACTAAAACAACCAACTGCAAATTGAGAAAATAAAGGCTTTTGGTTGAAAAGAAGGGGAGGGGTTGGTTTTCTACCAGCTAGAAAAGGGAAAGTTAGAGCAATTTCCTTGAGACTTTTATTTTTTTTTATTTATTTATTTTTAAGATGGAGTCTCTGAGCCCAGGCTGGAGTGCAATAGTGCGATCTCTGCTCACTGCAACCTCTGGCTGCTGGGTTCAAGCGATTTTCCTGCCTCAGCATCCTGAGTAGTAAAGTGAGGAATTACAGTGCACACCACCATGGCTGGCTAATTGTTGTCATTGTTTTTTGGTAGAGACAGGATTTCTCCATGTTGGCCAGGCTGATCTCAAACTTCTGACCTCAGGTAATGTGCCTTCCTTGGCCTCCCAAAGTGCTGGGATTACAAGCTTGAGCCACCATGCCTGGCCTCCTTAAGACATTTTAATGAAAATGGATGATGTAGCATGTCATTGCTTTCTTCAGTGTGAAACAGTTGTCTCAAGGATTTTGATTAACCTGTGAAAGCATCCACATTCAAATGGTATTACATAAGGTAAAAAACTTTACAAAACTCGGGAGAAGGAGGACTCTAAAGTTATTCCTATTGATTGAATAGGGAATTCTAGAAGGATGTTACCAAGTTTTCACTCAGTTTGGGGACAGCACTATTGACTGTGACACCAGGGTACCTTTGCTGGCGTGAACATCGATTTTGGAAAGACAGGTCTTGTTCAAGTGTACGAAAAGTAATTATGTCTTTGTGGGACTTGTCAATACTTTTCAGAGACAGAGCAGCATAGGATATAAAAAACTCTCCATTCTCTATGCAGTGACTCCAATTCTATAAAGTGGTTCTGATTATAGAGATACTATTTTCTCTTGGATTTTGGTATCTCTTACACAGTCGTTTGCTCTTAAACACAAAGGATATGTTCTAAGACCCTCCGTGGATGCCTGAAGCCACAGATAGTCCCAAATCCTATAAATATTACAGTTTTTTAAACATATACATATCTGTGATAAAGTTTATCTGGCATAGTAAGAGATTACCGACAATAACCAATAATAAAAGAGAACAGTTATAACAATATACTGTAATAAAAGTTATGTGAAAGTGATCTCTCTCTCTCTACCTCTCTCAAAATATCTTATTGTGTTATACTTGCCTGTTTACTGACCATGGTTAACCTCAGGTAACTGAAAATGCAGAAAGTGTGAACCACTGATAAGGGAGACTACTGCATATAGTTAATGTGAATAGTACCATCAAATCTGAGGAACGGTGTGCGAAGCCTTTTAAAAATTAATGAAAAGGCCAGTTGTGGTGGCTCGTGCCTGTAGTCTCAGCACTTGGGAAGGCCAAGGTGGGTGGATCATCTGAGGTCAGGAGTTCAAGACCAGCCTGGCTAACATGGTGAAAACTCTTCTCTACTAAAAATACTAAAAAAAAAAGAAAAGAAAAAAAAAAAGAGCTGGGCGTAGTGGTGCATGCCTGTAATCCCAGCTACTCAGGAGGCTGAGGCAGGAGAATTGCTTGAACCCAGAAGGCAGAGGTTGCAGTGAGTGGAGATCACGCCGCTGCACTCCAGCCTGGGCGACAGAGCAAGACTCCTTCTCAAAAAAATGAAAAGTTGAAGAGGGAAGAGGAAAGACTTCCTAAATGCCCACGTTAGATGCCTCACAACTGTGTTCATCTGCCCATCCCTCCTTTATGAAGCGACTTTAATATGCTGAGAAAGTGGAGCTGATCTTGAGATGCCTGTAATGGTGAGGGGAGGAGCAATAGGTATGGTGAGACTACAGACAAGGGGAGGCAGCAAGAAAGTTGGACACAGAAGCAGCTGAGGTTCCCCCCAAACCCCTGATGCTAACAGACAGATGGCACATGTATGCCGCATTTTAGATCTGCCATTTAGGGCAACAGGCCTGGATCAAAGTGTTGAGGAAAAATACCAGTAGGCAGGTAGGACTTGGCATTTAAAGTGAGGGCAACAGACATCAGGAGATGCTGTAGGCACATCAAGGAAGTTGGACAGAAAAGCAGCTCAAACACATTCCTGCCCTAGGCCTTGCACGGGCTTACTCACCAAAGGGTTCAGACAGGTGCCCAGAGGCTTATTCTACCAGTGTGGGCTCAGGAGAAGACGGACAGCTCTCTTCTCCCTTCCTCTTTTCCTGGCCCTCTCTGCCCTGATGGCTGGGCCCAGGGCAGTGCAGTGAAGCAGGAGGTAAACAGATCTTTATTATTGAAAGCAAGGGACCATAGGAGCTTAACACAATCATTTAGAAATTTGCTGTACTTAAAATACATAACATTTACTGAAAACACATAGCATGACCTGTCTTTGCAAAATTGATGGGACAGAATCCTGACTCAGATGGTGTCTGATTACCTCTACTGCTTTTAAAGAGTTTTCATCGTTACATTACATTGTGTTCTCACTTAAATATGACAGCTGTCTTAGCTTGGGCTTCTATCACAAAATACCATAGGCTGAGTGGTTATGCAAGAGAATTTTCTCATCGTTCTAGAGGCTGGGAAGTCCAAGATGAAGGTGTGGGCCACTTCGGTTCCTGGTGAGGGCTCCCTTACTGGCTTGTAGACGACTGCCTTCTCTCTGTCTCCATATGGCTGAAAGAGAATGCAAGCTCTCTTGTCTCATCTTTTTAAAAAAATGTAGAGACAGATCTCACTCTGTCGCCCAGGCTGGAATGCAGTGGTGCAATCATGGCTCACTGAAGCCTAGACCTCCTGGGCTGAAGTGATCCACCCATGTCAACCTCCTAAGTAGCTGGGACTACCGGTGTGCATCACCATATCAAGTTCATTTTTTAATGTTTTGGAGAGAGAAAGTCTCACTGCGTTTCCCAGGCTGGTCTGAAACTCTTGGGCTCAAGCGATCCTCCTGCCTCAGCCTCTCTCTGCTGGGATTACAGGCATGAACCACCACACCTGGCCTCTCGTATTTCTTCTTGTAAGGGTGCTAATCCTATCATGAACATCCACCCCATGGCCTCATCTAAACCTAGTCACCTCCCAAAGGCCCCATTTTCAAATACCAGCACACTGAGGGGTTAGGGCTTCAACACAGGAATTTTGGGAGGAAATAATTGAGTCCATAGCAACAGCTTTTGAGCCAAAGACATTTTATGTATATGAAAGCAATATGTTTTTGGATATGAACACATATGACATAGAGTATCCTAGGTTTATCTTAATTTTTAGGTAAAATTATAAATTTACCAGCTTATTTTATGTTGATGAAAAATTAAACCAAACAAACTCCCACGTCTCAGGAAGGGCTTTGTGGGGTTTCCATAGGCCTTTAGGCAGCATCCCTGGAGGCTGTGTTCCCGTTAAGGGAAAGTAGCAAGGCACCGACCCTCGGTTGGGAAAGAAGTCTGATCCCTGGGGAGGAGGTTACTGCAGCAAGGTTGGGCCCCAGTCCCAGAAGAGCTTTGCATGCCACCAGTTTTGCATGCCACCAGTTGTCCAGAAAGAAGGGTTTGAACCCCTGTTTGACTCAAGAACCAAGGCATGTGTATCAGTTTCCCAGGGTTGCTATCACAAATCACTACAAGCTGGATGATTTAAAACAACTGAAATTGACCAGCTCACAGTCCTGGGGGTTAGAAGTCTGAAGTCTGAAATCTGAAATCTGAAAGTCTGGAAGGCATTGGCAGGGCAATTCTTCCTGCGAAACCCACAGGGGGACATTCTCCCTTTCTCCCTCGCCTCCTCCCAGCTTCTGACAGTAGGATTCCTTGCTTTGCAGCTGCATCTATACAGTCTCCCTTTGCTGTCACTTTTTCACATTGTCTTAAAAGGACAATAGCCATATAGGATTAAGGACCTGCCCTATCTCAGTATAATCTTGTCTTAAATCATTACATCTGCAATGACTGTATTTCCAAATAAGATCTGAAGTTTTGGGGCTGAGACTTTAACATATCTTCTTTGGGGCCTCCACCATTCAGCCCACGACAGTAAGCTAGAAAGCTTTAAGTCTGTAGTGTGGGTGAGAATAGTATGTTTATCCAGCAGTATGGTAAGAAAGGGAAGGAATGGATCACAAAAATCAAGTGGCTCATACTGTATTAGATACTTGCAACTCTCCAGCCTTGGAGACTCAATGATAAAATTAAAGATACACCGATGACCTGGGGAAGACACCTCAATTCAACAGGGATAATCAAATACCTCCTGTGCCAGAGGTCCCTCACTAGAAATGTTTAAAAAGTTACATCATTTATTTTTACCAGTCCCCAAACTCCCTTTTAAAAAGCCCTCAGCTGGGCATGGTGGCTCACGCTTGTGATCTCAGCATTTTAGAAGCCTGAGGTGGGCAGATCCCTTGAGCCCAGGAGTTTGAGACCAGCCTAAGCAATATGGGGAAACCTCGTCTCTACTTAAAAAAAAAAAAAAAAACAATTAGCTGGGTGTGGTGATGCAAGCCTGCAGTCCCAGCTACTTGAAAGGCTAAGGCAGGAGGACCAATGAGCCCAGGAGGTTGAGGCTGCAGTGAGCTGTGACCGTGCCACTGCACTCCAGCCTCGACGACAGAGTGCGATTGTCTCAAAATAAATAAAGACTCAGCAGAATGTGCTCACTCTGCTTCGGTTGAAAGGAAATTACATTAATGGGGGGAATTTTCTTAGCACTGCTGAAGTGTGGGTATTTCAGTGTTTTCCTTGAAGTTTCTTATGCTCGAAGTTGCCATATGAAATACAGGGATGGCTGGAATGATCGCTGTAGATAGCCGCGGGTTAAGAGCAGAAGTAATTAAACTTACCCTCCAAAACGCAGTGATTAAAAGCCAAGGAAAGGTATTCCAAATGTTATGCTTGTTTCTGGCAAATACTTTTGTGATGCTTCCTTTAAATGCTTTGCCATTTGGTTTGGAAAAGTTTTCAGGCATCTTTGCCACCTAATTGTGGACTATTTCCAAGGCTTTTGAGGAGGTGCCATAAACGGCAGATAGATAGTTGAGGAGAAAGCGCTTGTTTTTATATGGTTTGATCTTGCTCATTAAGGATTGGAATGTAAAATGGGCCATTTAACAATCTAAGATCCTTGCCAATAATTTTCCAAGGTAGATGTGTTATGTGATTTTGATTACGTTAAGTTGCCACATCATAAAGTCATAACTATGGAAAGTTCACATTTGCAAAAAATGTGAAGCCGCGTGATTTCTCTTTCCTGAAGAATTTTTTTTTTCTCTTTGTTTTCTGAACCTTTTTGAGTTAATGAGCATCAAAACTATGATGTAAACAATAAGGTGTAAAATGTAGCTTTGAAATATAGTAAGAAAATATCTTTCACTATTTGAAAATTCAGGCCAGAGCAGGTGTAATAACCTGCAGCAGAAAGCTTCTTCCTATTTTTCTGTTGTCCCAGTTTCCAAAAAAAATGTGAGAGAGCATCTGGATAAGCTATAGAAGAAGGAAATGCCAGGCCCCTCCCTACCGCCCTGGCCCACACCTTTTAGTGTCTTAGAAACAGCACAGAGTAATTTAGGACTGCACACTTGTTTAAATCTGAGAAGCTTGGCAAAAATAAGTCAAATCCAGAAATGCGAAAGAAAATGCCTTTATGAGGCTACTAGTCAACAGAACGCAATTTTTATTTTATACTTCAGGTGTCCTCATGCTATACGAGAAAAGTTCACTTTAGCATATTAGTGAAGAGACACATTTTGACTTGGCTTTTTCAATTGCAAAGTATTTGGGGTAGTAAGTAATACCAGCCTTCTCTTCAGCAATAGGAATTAGTAGTTTTAAAGAATTTTGTTCTCACTGGATCCCTCCAGTTTGATTGGATGAAGGTTCTGAAAATGACAATTACATGCTGAATTCTAGCTTGCTTTTTTGTTTTAGTTGAACACTGTACTTTAGAAAAGATACATTTGGGTTAAAATGTGAGCTACACCTATTAGACACATGCAAGAGACATGCCTGTTAGAATACTGGAATCTAAAACACAGCGCCAGCAAGGATGTGGAGCAATAGAATCGCTTTTCATTGCTGGTGGGAGTGCAAAATGGTATAGCCACTTAGGAAGAGAGTTTGGCAGTTTTTTTTCCCAAAGCTAAGCATAGTCTTAGCATATAAGCGAGTAATCAAGATCAGTGGTATTTCAACAGAAGTTGAAAACTTAGGTTCACACAAAAATCTCATGAAATGTTTATAGCAACATTATTCATAATTGCCAAAATTTGGAAGTAACTAGAATGTCCTTCAGTAGATACATGGATAGACCAACAGTGGTGTAGTCATACACTGTCTGTCACTCAGTGATGAAATGTGCTAAAAGTAGATTCATGTCATTATACATTTGTCAAAACCCAGCGAACTCTAATGAAAACAATGGACTTTAGTTAATAACATATCAATATTGGCTCATCAGTTGTAACAAATCTACCAAACGATGCAAGATGGAAATAATAGGGGGAAGCTGCTTGTGGGGAGGCGGGTGTGTGGGAAATTTCTATACTTTCTGATCACTTTTTCTATAACCTTAAAACTGCTCTTAAAAAAAGTATTTTTTTTAAAAAGCCATTAACTTGTGAGAAGACCTGGAGGAAACTTGACTGCATATTGTAAGTGAAAGAGTCCAGTCTGAAAAAGCTACTATACAATTCCAACTATATGACATTCTGGAAAAGATAATACTATAGAGACAGCAAAATGATCAGTGGTTTTGGGGGTTTTGGTGGGGAGGGATAAAATAGTTGAACAGGGGATGTTTAGATCAGTAAAACTATACTGTCTCATACCGTAGTTGTGGGTACATGTCATTATACATTTGGCAGAACCCACAGAATTGTATGCCACAAAGAGTGAATCCTAATGTAAAGTTAATAATAACATGTCCATATTGGTTCATCAGTTGTAACAAATGTACCACACCAATGCATGATGTTAATAATGGGGGAAACTGATGGGGGTGGTTGGGAATATATGTAGTTTTCTCTCGTTTCTGCTGTAAATCCAAAACTGCTCTAAAAATGAAACATTATTACTTTTTTAAATCAGCAAGAAATTATATGAAACTCAGATTTCAGTCTTTACAAATAAAATTTTACTAGAACACACACACAAATGTGCATAGTCATGGCCTTCATTGGGCCCATGTTGGCCTGGATGGGTAGAGACCTTCCCAATGGGGCATTGCTCTTCCATAGCATCCGTGGGGCTGCACTCATCCTATGTTGAAATCTTCAGGAGGTCGGACTCCCCTGCTCCCTGAGTCTCTTGTTTACTTATACACAGCTTTGATTCTATGCCTGGCTTACTGGGCATCTCAGAATTTCTCATCTGTAAAACAAGACTCAAGTGCTTACTCTTTCTCTGTCATTTTTTCTAATTCAATTTCCATACCCCACAGGGATGCTTTTGAGAGAGTGATACATTAGAAGCGTAGGTTTCCTTACTGGACGAAACAGAGTTCCTGAAAGAAGGGCTTGATTGAGATGAGTGAATTTGGAGCTGATGTCAAATCAGGTTAGTAGCATTTTGAGGCATAGATACTTTTACAGCTGGAAAACAACCGTAATTGATTATTTGATGCAGTTTTATGCCAGTAGGGCTGGGGTAGGGGGCTGGTCTCAAAGTCCACAAATCTCCAAGTTTAACAATGTATATAACATAGTGGAAACAATCTGAGTTGTAAAGGCAGTTATGCCTCGGTTTGCATTTCACATCTCCACCACCAGGCAGCTGAGTGGCTTTGGGCAGGAGTTTAGCGTCTCTGAAGCTCAGTTTCCATATCTACGAAATGGGAACAGCCATACCTACTTCACAATTACCTAGGAGGATTGAAACAGACAACACATATTGAACGTCTTACCTGGGTCCCGGCATAGCACCAGGTACAGCTTCTGAACAGGTTTCATTTTGAGTTTTGTTTTTCCCTTCTTGAATGTCTCAGAAGAAACTCCAATCTATCCTAGTTTTGTCTTCACTCAGATGACCAGGAAAATGTGTTTGAATGTCAAACTAAACGTTTTTTTCGATGTAAGTCTCTTTCATTTGTGCTGTATCCTCTGGGCATGCTCTCAAAAGTCTTTACAGAAGGTGGCGATTAAATGATTCTCTTGATTTCCTATAGATTAAATAACTCCAATTACTCTGACCTATTGGAATAAGAGCTGTTTAATATTCCTTTGAGAATGTGCCTTCCGTCTCTCCAGTTTCTCCCTGGTCCCTTAGAAATAAATGGATCAAAATGGAGTACAGTCTTGCCTATGGGACTGACTGACATAGAGGGTGCCAGAAAGATCACTTCCTGGGCCTTTGCATGCTGTGTTCAGTTTACTTTGTCTTTCTTTGTTCTTTTTCTTTCCCTCCCCCCATATTGTTGACTCCTGACCTTCTCTTTGTCCTGCTTTTTTTTTTTTTTGTCCTTCAGAAATATTGCTTATTGGGGTTGGGTACAGTGGTCATGTAGGTAATCCCAGTACTTTGCGAGACTGAAGCAAACAGATTGCTTGAGCCAGGAGTTCAGGACTAGCCTGGGCAGCATGGTGAGACCCATCTCTAAAAAAAAGAAAAAGAAAGAAAAAAAAAACTTATTGGTTAAAACTGAAAGCTCTGGAACTGGACGACTGGAGTTTGAATCCTACCTCTATTACTTAGCAACTGTGTCTTTGCTGAATTCACTTACATTTTCTGAAACGTAGTTTCCTCATCTGTAAAATGCAGTGAACACCGTTGATAGGGTTTGGCTCTGTGTCCCCACCCAAATCTCATCTCGAATTGTAATCCCCATGTATCAAGGGAAGGACCTGGTGGGAGGCCATTGGATCCTGGGGGCAGTTTCCCTCATGCTACTCTCATAATAGTGAGGGAGTTCTCATGAGATCCGATGGTCTTAAAAGTAGCAGTTTCCGCTAGACATTCTCTCTCCTGCCACCATGTAAGATGTGCCTTACTTCCCCTTGGCCTAACACTGTGATTACAAGTTTCCTGAGGCCTCCCCAGCTGTGTTGAACTGTGAGTCAGTTAACCTCTTTGCTTTGTAAATGACCCAGTCTTGGGTAATCTCTTCATAGCATTGTGAGAATGGACTAACACAACAGTATCTACTGCAAAGATGTAAGGATTTAATGTATTGATGTATATAAAGTTCTCAGAGCTATGTCAGCACACAGTGCTCAACAAATACTAGCTGCTGCTTGTGTTATTTTGAAATCATTTTAGACGCACAAGAAGTTGAAAAAAATCGTACAGAGTTCCCAGGTTCTTTCTCCCAGCTTTCTCCAATGATAACATCTTTCATAGTTGTAGTACTTTATCAAAACCAAGCCACTGATATTGGTATAACACTATTAACTGAACTGCTGACTTTATTGAGATTTCACTAGTTTTTTTCATCATGCTTTTTTTTTTTTTAATTTTATTTTAAAGATACGAGATCTTGCTCTGTCACCCAGGTGCTGCAGTGCAGTGGTGTAATCATAGGTCACTGCAGCCTCGAACTCCTAGGCTCAAGTTTTCCTCCCACCTTAGCCTCCGAAGTAGCTGGGACTATTGGTGCATGCCACTATACCCGGGAAATTTTTTAATTATGATTTTAGAGACAGGTCTTACTTTGTTGCCCAGGCTGGCCTTGAACTCCTGGCCTGAAGTGATCCTTCTGTTTCAGCCTAAGTTCTGGGATTACAGGTGTGAATTACCATGCCTGGCCTAATGCTTGCTTTCTTGTGTTTGTGTGTGTGTATAGTTATATGAAATTTTACTACCTGTCTAGATTTGTGTAACTGCCACCAGAGTAGGGATACGAAATGGTTGCATTTCCACAAACTAACTTCCTTGTGCAACCTTCTTTATAGTTAAACCCTCTTTTCATCCCTAACCCCACTCCCCTTCCAGCAGCCATTGACCCATGCTCCATCACTTTTTGAGAATGTCACATAAGTGGAATCTTAGCTTTTGAGATTGATCTTTTTCACTCTCTATAATCTTGAGATCCATCCAACTCGTTTGTGTAGCAGTGGTTGACTGCTTTTTGTTGCCAATTAGTATATATGCCATTGCATGGATATATCCATTGCATGGATGGATCGTAGTTTGTTTACTGTTAGAAAGACGTTTGGGTTGGTGTCAGTTTGTTGGCTATTACAAATAAAGCTGCTATGAAAATTCATGTACATTTTATGTGAGAATGTTTTCATTTCTTGAGGAGAAATACCCAAGAGTATGACTGCTGAGTCATATGCTAGATGTTTAACTTTTTAAAAAACTGTCAAATTGTTTCCATTAGGGGTTGTACATTTCACATTCCCACCAGCAATGTATGAGGGACCCAGTTCCTCTACATGCTTGCCAGAATTAGTATTATCACTATTTTTCATTCTTGCCATCCTAATAGATGTGTAGTGGTATCTCATTGTGGTTTTAATTTGTATTTTCCTCTGGCTAAGGATGTACTAATTCACCACCCATATTCTCTTTGGTGAAGGTCTGTCTGTTCAAGTCTTTGGCCCATTAAAAAGCTTAGATTGTTTACTATTTAGTTTAGCAAGATCTTTAACTATACTGAAAGTAAGTCCTTTGTCAGACATGTATTTTGCAGACATGTTCTCACTTTCTGTTGATTACCTTTTCATCCTATTCCCAAGATATTTTGTGGAAAACAAATTATAATGAATTGAAATTTTTATGTTACTGATCATGCTTTCAGTGTCATGTCTAAGGTTTCTTTGCCTAACCCTACGTTACAAGGATTTTCTATGTTTTTTTTCTAAAGGTTTTATATTTTTACATTTAGCATTTTACATTGAGGTCTGGGATCCATTTTGATTTAATTTTTCTTGAAGGTGTGGTTTAGATTGTAAATATCTTTCCCCTCTTTGGGCCTCTGGATAGCCAGTTCTTCCAACACCATTTCTTGAAAACAGTCTCCTTTCTCCATTCAGTTGCTTTTTAAATCTTTGTTAAAAATAAATGTGCTGGGCATTCTTACATAGAGCTATTTCTGGGTTCTGTAATCTGTTCCATTAATCTATGGATCTATTTCTCTGCCAATACCACACTGTGTTGATTACTATAGTTACATAGAAAGTCTTAAAATTGGGTATTGTGATTCCTCTGACTTTATTCTTCTTTTTCAAAATTGTTTTAACTTTTTAGTTCTGTTGACTTTCCATATAAATTTTAGAAGAAGCCTGTGTATATCTACAAAAAATCTTGCTAGAATTATCTGTTACTTTAAATGTTAATACTTTCTTCATCCTGTATTTGTTTTATTGTTTCAGTTTAAAGCTCTTTAAGTCTTTACAAATAACTTTCAAAAAGGCTTTAGGGATTATTTAGCCTGATTGCAACATTTTACTATGGAGAAAATGTAGACTTCTTTTGGGACAGATTGAGTGAAGTTAGGTGACTTGCCCAAGATTACCCAGGAAACTAACTGGCTTAGGATGAATTCCCCAGCCTTGAACTTCTTGTTCTGTAGGATTTTCCAGTTGCCCTACAGCCTCCTCTCTTAAGCCTACTTAATCTTATGTCTTTTCCGTACATTTTCTGGTTTGTTTAAAGAGATTGTTTTAGACCTTCACTGTTGTGTTCCAGAGAAAGCATGATCTACAATAGTATAGAGTCACCTTGGAAACTTGTTAACCACAGATTCCTATACTCTACCCCTGGATATTCTAATTCAGTAAGCATGATATGAGGCTCAGGCACATCAAATTACTGTGATGCAAGGGAGCTGTGTGCCACCTTTTGAGAAACCTGGGATGATAAAAGAGAAACACAGGCCTTGGAGTCAGATAGACCTGGAGTCAACTCCTGACTTTTTAATTTACTTATATAAAATCTCTGTGCTTCAGTTTCTTCATGTATAAACTGAGGAGAATGACATTTGTTTTATGTTTTCTTACAGTTTAAATACAGCATGTATGAAGTTTGTAGCATTAAATTTGGTACCCCAGATCAGTGAATGCTATTTCCTTTCTTTTCTTCCTCCTTAATAGACTGCAGTTTGATGTCTGTTGGAGGAAGAGACAGTGTCATGTGTGTCACAGACCACCCCACTTTCCTCCTGGTCTCTGGGCAGACTATACTTTACTGTCCCTCTGCATCTAGGTAGGGTGGTGTTACTCTTTCCAGTCGATGGAAGGTGAGTGGAACTGACTCGTGTCACTTCCTGGCTGAGATGGTTCAGTCGTTGATTAGACTTACCTTTTGCTCCTCTGCATCTTCTAGCTGGGTGATACCAGGATGACAGTGAAGCAAGAAGATGGTGAAACTGGCTGGGCGCAGTGGCTCACGCCTGTAATTCCAGCACTTTGGGAGGCTGAGGCAAGCGGGTCATGAGGTCAGGAGATCGAGACCATCATGGCCAATATGGTGAAACCCCCTTTCTACTAAAAATAAAAAAATTAGCCAGGCGTGGTGCTGTGTGCCTATAATGCCAGCTACTTGGGAGGCTGAGGCAGGAGAATCACTTGAACCTGGGAGGCAGAGGTTGCAGTGAGCTGAGATCTCCCCACTGCACTCCAGCTTGGGCAACAGAGTGAGACTCCATCTCAAACAAACAAACAAACAAAAAAGAAGATGGTAAAACTACAAGATGGAAGTAGCCTGATCCTCTGAGTCACCATTCAGGGGAGACTCCAAACTCCATGAGCACATTAGAGTGATTCAAAAGAGAACTAAAAGCTTTGTTGTTTTAAACCACTGAGATTTGGGGGCATGTGTGCTGTGCTTAGTGTTAATTACTCCAATTAATATACAGATGGCTATTTTTAAACACTTAAAATTATCTTTTGAATATTATCTTTGCTCTATGTTCTAAATGCTTTACGATTTATACTAGCTACAGGAAGTACATTAAGACATGTAAGCCGTACAGTAGGAGACAAAAGCATGATGAGATCTTCGTTGGTGGAGAATACACAACTTTTTAAATCCAGAATATTTTTGTGGGTTTTATGTATATAATCTCAAACATCAGAGAGAGGTCTCTTAGCCAGGTGAAAGTCAAGGTAATAATCCCTTGACAATAAGGGCTATCAGGAACCAGAGGTAGTAGTTGGTAGATAATCTCAGAGGGACTACACTGTTGAAGACGTGGTCCAAATAGTCTAGGGACAAGGGTGGGCGTTCTAACACTGGGAGAATGGTGCTGGGCATAGAAGAAAAGACAAAGGGTTTAGCACGTAACTTACTATGCCATTGCTCATTGTAAAACAGAAGATTCTCGTTCCATGGAGTAGCTGCCCAGGGACCAGATCTAAAATATGTAGCTTTTTGCCTCCAGTGATCTTCTAGACCTATAAGATGAGGCTCCTTCATAGGCCCAGGCTTAAGTACATGATCCACTAATACAAGAGAGAAATCATCTTAGGTCATCAGATCATTAAGAGGGACCATTATTTCACCACTTTCAATGAATAGATAAAAAGCCGATTCTGGCTTAGAGATTTCCCCTCTGAAAGGATTTATATTTTTATTATCAATAGGTCCTAAGTTGTTTTTGATTCATGAATTATTTAAAAGTTTATTGGTTAATATCCAAACACCTGGGGATTTTCCAGTCATCTTTCTGTTACTGATTTCTGGCTCAATTTTACTGAGGTCTGTGAACCCACTCTGTATAATTTCATTTCTTAGAGATTTGTTGAGTGCTGCTTTCTGGCCTAGCATGTAGTTAATCATTGTAAACATTCTGTTTACTCTTGAAAATAATTCACATTCTACAGTTGGTGGATATAGCATTGAAGAGTGTCAATAGTATTGTTCATTTTTTAAAAAAATGTGACAGGATACTTTGATGCTGTTTATGAGATTGACTTATCAAATTCAGGTTATAGAGAGGTTAAAAGTAAAAGGATAGAAACATTTTTGTTCAAAATGTTCATATCTTCACAGATTGTTTTTCCTATTTACTCTGTGAGCCCCAGAGAAAGGTATATTAAAATATCTGTGATTAAGGATTATTAATTATTATTTCTCCCTTTAATTCGTTCACTTTTTTCTTTATATATCTCAAGGACATGTTATTATATGCATGTAGATTTGAATTGCTATATCAATCTGATGACAGTGGTTCTTACCTTAAATTCTAGTTTAAGCTTTCCTAGTTTTTGTTTGGTTAGTGTTTGCATATCTTTTTTATCCCCTTACTGTCAAACATTATATATCCTTATGTTGAAAGTATGCCTCTTTTTTATTTATTTCATTTTAAGTTCTGTGATACATGTGTAGAGTGTTCAGGTTTGTTACATAGGTATACATGTGCCATGGTGGTTTGCTGCACCTATCAACCCGTCATCTAAGCAGTATATTTTAATTTTATTTTATCTACTGTATCAATCTTTGTCTTGTAATTGGGGTATCTATTGGCCTTTAATAGAATTACAGATTTAGCTTTCGATCTACCATCTTACTGTTTAATTTCTATTTTTCTCACCCATTTCTTGTTTATTTTTTCTCCTTTCTTATTTTCAGTTAAGTATTAGTTATTGATTCACCCCCTTTTATTAGCTTGTCAATTACACATTATTTTACATTCTTTTAGTGGTTACCTTAGAGAGTATGTATTTATCTTTGACTTATTAAAGGCTAATATAAACTAATACTTTTACCACTTCGTGGACAATGCAAGGGCCTTAAAATACTTTAACTCCATTTATACCCTTTTCAAATTTATATGCTACTATCTTGAATAATTTCTGGGTAACAGTATAATGTAATAATGTGAATGGGAAGTGATGAATCTTGAATATTTAATCCTTGTTTGGAAATATAATTTAATTATAAGTTCATATGATTTATTTTAAACAATGGTTACATTTAACAACTGGCTTGTAAATTTCCTGAAAATTTAATAGTTGTCTCTCATGAACCAATAAGATCTGGGTCAAGTATACTACTGAGTGAACTCCTTACATAGAATTATAGCCAAGTTTAATAAAGATAGTTCTTGGAATTACATCTCAGCATTCAAACATGGGTATATTTAGGATCCCTAAACAATAAAGCAACCACCATGTTCAGTCAAGTCCAACAAATAGGGACAAATTTTAATGCCTTCTGGAGGAAGGCATTGAGAAGTTCAGTAAATGTGAGACAATGAAGTGCATTATACCTGTATGATAAAAATATTACATAACTGTGTTCCACTGTGCATTTCTTCCAAACTCTGTGTTAACCAGTGGTCATGCTGTAGCTTGAAATTGGCCACAATGGACTGTTTACTTCATGGAAGTAT
The DNA here is from genome assembly GCF_000951035.1 of Colobus angolensis palliatus. Lineage (NCBI taxonomy): Eukaryota > Metazoa > Chordata > Mammalia > Primates > Cercopithecidae > Colobus > Colobus angolensis. The sequence continues at coordinate 708,436 of NW_012114977.1, read as the reverse complement.
TGACTACATATCGGGACTTGAGTTATTGTTTGTTGTGTAGACTTAAGAAAATGATGAAGAAAATTGAAGATTAAACTTAATAGTATCTGTTGTCTGTAGCATTACATCGTGAATAGCACAAGAAATTGTGGAAAATATTCTCATATTCAGAAACAATTATCTGACTCAGCAAAGGAATCACTCTTGCATTGATGAGTGAATGATGTGTTGTTTTACTCTTTTATTTTCATATTTTAGAGACAGCGTCTTGTTCTGCTGCCCAGGCTGGAGTGCTGTGGTGTGATCATGGCTCACTGCGGCCTCAAACTCATGGTCTTAAGAGATTCTCCTGCCTCACCTTCCTGAGTAGCTGGGACTGCAGGTGCTTGCCACCACACCTGGCTAATGTAAAAAAATATTTTTTGTAGAGACTGGGTCTTGCCATGTTGCCCAGGCTGGTCTTGAACTCCTGGCCTCAGTCCTCCTGCCTTGGCCTCCCAAGGTGCTTGGATTACACATATGAGCCACTGTGCCTGGCCATTATTCCTAATAATGTATTATTAGAAGAAAATACCAACAAGTATTCATGTTGGAAGTATACTTGTTCATCATATGCAACCATAGGTTTTCTGTAGATACAATAATTTTAAAAAATTAACAAATCAATTGGTTATATGGAATTTAGGATATGTGACACATTCCTAGCTCAGTAAAATTTATAATAAACTTGTGTATAAAATTGAAGATATGCAGGGTTTTTTTTTTCCCCCTTGTCGAGCTGGTTGTTAAACATTTGCCAGCACAAACCCTGACCTCACTCCTTCAAAACTGCACGTAAAAGTTGTATCATTGTATTGACTGACTTTCTTAAGAATCATAGGATGAAAATTAAACAGACGTCACTCACTTAAATACAGTAATTACTTCTTTATTACTTCTAGTATTCATTTCTTTATTATGGTTTTCCTGATAAAGAACTCAGACTAGTTGTTCATTTTTCATTTTTGTAAAAATGACCAAGGCCTCTAACTTCTCACAACATTTTTACAATGTTAAGTTTCTGTTTATTCAGAATGCAAAATAGATGATTCTCTTCCTTTTGCCTAAAAGAATTTTCTGTTACCGTAACATCAGCTTTTAAGCTTTTGCTTCCCACTGTTCTTCTAGCAGACTTGGGGTGTGAGAGTATCTCACAGCCCCCACTTGAGGGATCCATGTTCCGTCTGATGCTCCTGGTTGGACCTGAGAAGGAGCATCTGATGATAACTCTCAGTCAGTGGCTACCTACCAGAGTGTTAACATTCTTTCTCACCCACTACCCTTAACTAGGGATATCTTAAAAATAAAAGCTAGTATGTTAAAATTTAAAGGGTTGGCCATGATGGCTCATGCCTGTGATCCCAGTGCTTTGGGAGGCCAAGGTGGGAGGATTGCTGGAGGCCAGGAGTTGAAGAGCCACCTGGGAAACATAATGAGACCCCCATCTCAACAAAATGAAAAGAATACAGAAATGAGCTTGGTCTGGTGGTGGATGCTGTAGTCCCAGCTCCTCAGGTGGCTGAGGTGGGAGGATTGCTTGAGCCTGGGAGGTCACAGCTGCAGTGAGCTATGATTATGCCACTGCACTCCACCCAGCCTGGGCAACAGAGCAAGACCCTTTCTCAAAAAATAAAAATAAAAAGATTTATTCTTTTCCAAACCTTGGAAATCTTCTACTGAATGGTAACAGTGGTTTAATGAGTTATGGGCCAGACTCTGTATTTTGTGCTTTTTTATTTATTTTTAATTTTTGAGACAGAGTCTTGCTCTGTTGCCCAGGCTGGAGTACAGTGGTGCAATCTTGGCTCACTGCAACCTCTGCCTCTCGGGTTCAAGCAACTCTCCTGCCTCAGCCTCCTGAGTAACTGGGATTACAGGCACATACCACAACTCCTGGCTAATTTTTGTATTTTTAGTAGAGACAGGGTTTCCCCACGTTGGCCAGGCTGGTCTCAAACTCCTGACCTCAAGTGATGCATCTGCCTTGGCCTGCCGAAGGGTTGGGATTATAGGCGTGAGCCACTGCACCCAGCCTACTTTCTTATAGAAGCTTCCCGGTTAACCTCTACAGGTAGGTCCTGTTATTCTCCTCCTTATAGAAATTAGAGAACTAGAATTTAAAGGATTATTTGTCCAAGGTCTCAAGTGACCCGGCTGGGATTCGAGCCCGAGTTCTTCTGGCACTATAATCACTGCCTTATACTGCCTCTTGTCAACAAGTGTGATGTTACTCTCTCATCTCTCAAGTAACCTCACTGGCCTCTGCCTCCTTTGTTGTTATCAATGTTTATTTAGTATTTGGAATTCAAAATCTGAGGACACAGTCATTTTGTTATTGTGACACGAATGTGTTCAATGGTTCAAAAATGTAGTTTGAAAAAGAAGAAAGTTAAATTTTGGGAACGCTCCTCCCTCTTCCTCACCCTATGTGAGAACAGTCACTGAGCCCTGATTCCATGCCTAGAATGTCTCCTGAACCTGCCCCAGTCTCGTGCCAGTCCTTCTCAGTTGGGTAACTGCTGGAACCTTCTGCTTGTTTCCACACCTCCAGTCTTCACCTCTCCAGCCCAGCCACATCATGGATTCAGAATGAGCCTTTAAAACTATGTCACAGATAAGGTCGTTGCGACTCCGTTGTGCTTAGGACATGACTCCATCCCTTAGCAGAGGTCCCCAGTCTTCTCTATAGACTCACTCCTTTCCATATTCGCGTAGGCGTCTGAAATTCCAGCCGTGTTGAGCTCCTCACAGGTCCCAAACTCTGCCATGCTTTCTCATGTCTGTCCTTCTTTTCAAGGCCGCCCCTCTCCGGCCCTGTCTAGAATGCTCTTTTCCTATCTCCCATTTCTTATCTCACCTGTACTCCTACCTGCCTTTCATGACTCAGATTTGAGTCTGAGTAGTTTAATCTGATGAGATGCTCTTTCCCTTTGCTCCTCTGTAGCACCCTACTCTCGTCTTCTCATAGCCCACAGTCTTCTGATTTATGGCAGGGGAAATAATCTGTGAGTTGTCTAGGAGGGCAGGGTTTGTAGCCCCATCATAGAGCCTGACAGTTCTGAGGTACACAGAGGTTATGCTGGAGGAATGGGGCATGAGAGATTTGCCTGTTCGGTCACCTGCTGTCCATCCCATTAAAATTTTCTCTTTTAGCAGTAAGGAATTCAGTGTGGAAGAAAATGAACGATGGTGATAATGACATTATGTAAATACAGCAAGAAGGAGAAATTGAGAAGGCACTTAGAAATGAGGCTGTGCCTGGAAAACGTGCTAGCCGGGCTTCCGAGAGTAATGTCCCCCCTCTGAACTGTGGTTTCTAGGACAATGAGAAGCTGGGTGCCATGACTGCTAGGGTTTTCTTTTCTTTCTTTCTTTTTTTTTTTTTTTGAGATGGAGTCTTGCTCTGTCACCTAGGCTAGAGTGCAGTGGCATCATCTTGGCTTACTACAACCTCCCCTCCCAGGTTAAAGCGATTCTCCTGCCTCAGTCTTCTGAGTAGCTGAGATTATAGGTGACCACCACTGAGCCTGGCTGATTTTTATATTTTTGGTAGAGTTGTGGCTTAACCATGTTGGCTAGGCTGGTCTCGTACTCCTGACCTCAAGTGATTGACCCGCCTCCGCCTCCCAAAGTTGTGGGATTACAGGTATGATGAGCTAGTGCACCCCACCAATTACTAAGGTTTTCTTAGGTCTATGCATGCCAGCCCTGCAGTCACAGTACGTAGTCCTCTGTGTCATAATTTTTAGGGTATGTATTTTGCAGAGACACATCTTCCTGAGCAACCTGGAATCTGATTATTTCTTGGCAATAATGAGTATAAATCTCATTTTAAGCATACAGGCATAGCTGGTTGCACTAATATTGCCTGTAATCATGGTGCTTTGTGGGGCTGAGGCAGAGGATCATTTGAGGCCAGCCTGGGCAATGTAGTGAGACCCCATCTCTCAAAAAAAAAAATTAGCTGAAAGTGGTGACAAGGGCCTGTAATCCTACCTATTTGAGGGCTGAAGTGGGAGGATTGCTTGAGCCCAGGAGTTTGAGGCTGCAGTGAACTAGGATCACACCACTGCTCTCTAGCCTGGGCGACGGAGAGAGAATCTATCTCTAAAAAATAAAAAAGCATATAGGAATATAATGACTTTTATTAAGTTCCTCTTTTAAAAGCCTATCTATTCTGCCTTCAGGGTATTAAATAAATGACATGTTAACATAAATCAGCACATTTTTATTTTAAGATATCCTAACATGTCAAAATATATAAATCAAAATGAATGCAAAGTAATTCAATGAAGATACTTTGGGAAGCTACTCCCATGAATCTGCCTTCGCTGAAAATATTTTTGGAACTTCTTGTTCAGAATTATCCTAGAGCACTTGGCACATTCTTTTTTCTAACATTGGCAAATCTATATCTCTGTAGGACAGATTTTCGAACAAAATGGGCAATTGAACTGTATTTTTGTGTTTATTAATTTACTCTGCTTATGTGTAGAGAGCATAGAGTAAAAAAATGAACACAGTCTATACTCTGGTTAAACATTGTGTTAGGGTGTTCTTGCATTGCTATTAAGGAATACCTGAGACTAGGTATTTCTTTTTAAAGACAAGAGGTTTAATTCAGGAGTCCTCAACCACTGGGCTACAGACCCATACTCATCCATGGCCTGCTAGGAACCCGGCCCCATAGGAGGTGAATGGCAGGTGAGTGAGCGAAACTTCATTTGTATTTACAGCCACTCCCCATCCCTTACATCATGCTTAGGTTCCGCCTCCTGTCAGATCAGTGGTGACATTAGGTTCTCATAGGAGTGTGAACCCTATTGTGAACTGCACACGTCAAGGTTCTAGGTTGTGAGCTCCTTATGAGAATGTAATGCCTGATGATCTGTCAGTGTCTCTCATCAACCCCAGATGGGACTGTCTAGTTACAGGAAAAAAAGTTCAGGGCTCCCACTGATTCAACCTTACGGTGGGTTGTATAATCATTTTCTTATATAGTACAATGTAATAATAATAGAAATAAAGTGCATAATAAGTGTAATGAGTTTGAATCATCCCCAAATGATCTCCCCCAAACCTGCCCCATCCCCATGGAAAAATTGTCTTCCACAAAACCAGTCCCTGGTGCCAAAAAGTTTGGGGACCACTGGCTTAATTGGCTCACAGTTCTGCTGATTGTACGTGGATGGCACTGGCCTCTTCTTAGCACTTGGGAGGCCTCAGGGAGCTTTTACTTTCGGTGCAAATTGAGGCAGGAGCAGGTACATCACATGGTGAAAGCAGAAGTGAGAGAGAGAGATGGGGGAGGTACCACACACTTTTAAACAACCAGATCTTGCAAGGACAGCACCATGGAGTTAGTCCTAAATCATTCACAAGAAATCTGCCCCCATGATCCAGTCACCTTCCAGGAGGCCCCACCTCCAACATTGGAGATTACATTTCAACATGAGATTTGGGGGCACAAATGTCCAAACTATATCAAATATTAGCCAGTCCTTGAATGAAAACAAAAATCATGGGGTTTTGGAGCCTGAAGGTGACAGGAGGGTCAAGATTCTACAGTTGTTTTCCTATGACCCCTCATCAGTGCCTGGCGATGGTATTTTTCTGAGTCTGAATGTCTGGATGCCTGAATTTGAGGAAGCTGCATCTTCTAATGCCATGTTTTCTTTTATCTTCGACTTGAGGCTTTCTCTTTTTTAAAAATAGGAACAAGTAGCATAAAGAAATAACTAAAGATCTTACCTAATTTAACCAGAGTATTTCTTTTTCTAGTTTTAAAAATATCTCATATGAATATTTAAGATAAATTGAGGTCCTACTATATATGTATCTTGTGCCTTTCCTCTTTTGCCTCGTATTGTATGATAACATTGCCACATCATTAAATGCATTTTGAAACTTTTTAATGGATGCATTTCATTCAATCATGTATATCCACAGTGTCTTGGTCATTTTCCTATTGTCTTCTTCAGAGCTGATGATATGGATATGCCTATTTGGCTGTGCCATCTATGTTAAAAGTATTATAATTAAAATACCTGTTTGATAAATTAAAACTTCTTCATAAAAATGAAATTTTTATGAATGAGGTTGACGTTTTTCACATGTTCTTTGTCCTGTTAAATGGTCTTTTGATTCATTCTGGATTGTTTGATATAAATGTTGTCATTCATCTTTTCTTCTCATTTACATTTTTTGGATCCATTGTGCTCTTCTTGTTTTTGCTTTCTGAGTCAGTTGGCTTTGGGTCTGTCTTGTAAACAGCATATAATTGGATGTTGAGAATCTCTGTCTTTGTTAGGGATGTGGAACCTATTCGTGTTCATCACATTTCACAGGTCTGATCTGTTTTCAAGTTAGAAAAATTTTTCTACTTTAAATGTTTCTTGAAATTCTCAATTGCTTTAGTTATATGGATATTTTTGTTTTCTTATGATTTGGAAGACACACATCCGGTATCTATTCTGTTTGTGCTGATTTTGTAGTTTTTAAAAATGAAAATGGCTTGTTTGACTCAAAGTAGCTCTGAAGTTAATCTCAAAGAGAGGGTTCAAAAGAAGTGATGAGCAACAGGGCATTCTTGGAATAAGTGTCTGTCCTCCCAAGGACACCACTCTGAAGGGCAAATTCATTTGGTTGGAAAGTGTTATGTATTCATGGAGATGGAGCCTCACTCTGTCACCCAGGCTGGAGTAGAGTGGCGCAATCTGGGCTCACTGCAACCTCTGCCTCCCAGAGGTTCAAGTAATTCTCCTGTCTCAACCTCCAAGTAGCTGGGATTACAGGTGCACGCCACCATGCCTGGCTAATTTTTGTATTTTTAGGAGGGATGGGGTTTCACCATGTTGACCAGGCTGGTCTTAAACTCCTGACCTCATGCACCCAGTCGACCTCCCAAAGTGTGTTGATATTTTTATGTTGAAAAATAGTGTTTTATATTAAAGTCAGTTTGAACATTTCTTCACCAATATTAACTTTTGTTTACTTCAACACTTGTTTAAAATAAAAACATCAATGAAAAACTCTTTAGCAGGCCTTCTTTCTTTGTTACTCATCCTGTCTTCTTTGTTACTCCTCACTGTGTCTGCAGTACAGTGTGTAAAAGTAACCAGCTAGTGGCCAGCAAGGGCAGCACCGTGTAGAAGAAATGCTCTGAATTGTTGTGTCTTTAGTCACTTTTCTTCTTGCCTTCAGTTTCCACATCTGTAAATTGAAGAGTTTGGAACACATAAACTATGATGTCACTTCTAGTTTCAACCTTCTGTGATCAGAGTTTATTAAACACCTATTTGAGTAACTTCAGTACCAGGCCCTATATAGAATGGGAAGCATAAAACCAATCTCTGTTGAAAAAGTAAAAGATCCTAAGCTGATTAAAAAAATTCTTGTATCTTGATCTATGTGATGGTTATAGAAGGGTATAATACATAAAAACTCATTGAGCTGTATCTTTAAAGATCATACTTTACTCACCTGTGTATTGATAACTCAGTAAATAGGAAAACTGGAAAACCGAACATCCCCACCCCATCAGAAAGAAGAACAGAAACTGGCTAACTGACAATATGTTTAAACATTGTGTTATGAGGCAGGATGGTATAATGGCGAATCCACAAAAAGTAGACAATGAGTTTGAATCCTGACATTATATATTAGCTTTGGAATTTTGCGTACGTTATTTAGCCTTTTGAGTCTCAGTTTTTCATTTTTTAGTAAAAGTAAGGTTTGTAATAATGACTTTATCAGGCAGTCAGGAGTACTGAATGAGTTATGAGGCATATAAAACACTTGGCATATAATAGGTGATCAATACACATTTTTAAAAGGGGCAGTAAGAGTATTACACAAATGTGACAGATTTCAAAGAACTAAAAGATTCTACATCATTCTTTTAGTAGAGTAAAGTCTTTGGGATCTTCCACAACAATGAAACTTGTTAACTTTAACACAGCATTTTCCAGAGTCACTTGATTGTAGAAGCTCTTTTTTTCTAAATACCACCTCTCAGGAATAATTAATGCATTAGTTGGCATCTGGGACTCCCCTAACTAAGGAGTCCTCAAACACCGGATGGACACTGGTATACAAGTGTTCTCCCCAAATAAAATCACCCTAAAATAAATACAACCCAGGAATCCCAGCGTGAAAGAGACTATGAAGAAAAAGCTAGGGTCGTAATTTTGCTAGTGACATTGCAAATTGCTAATACCTCTTTTGGAGAGCCACTTATAATAATAACAGTGATTTATAATAAAAGTCACAGGGGTTGATTATGGTCTTAAATATGTTAACCCCACTTTTCAGATTATAGCCTAAGGAAAGACATCCAGTAGGAACAAACAAAATTTATTTGTTTAAAAATGGTTGACTGGGTTATAATAATGTGTAGAAACAACCAACTGAAAGATGGCTAATTGAAGCGCTTTAGCAAAACCATGGAATATTGCACCATTCAAAATGACAGGTATATGGCTCAGTAGATATATGGAGACATCAAGCAAAAAGTTAGAAAATAGTGTGTGCATGGTGAACGCAACCATAGAAAACCGGTCTGTGCAATGATAAAGGTTAGAAGTGAATTTTGTAAATCTGGTTTGATGTGGGAAAGGGATGATCTATATTTTAATGTTTGGTTTATTATAGAATCATTGCTAAATGATTCAATAAAAACAAAGAAAAACAAATGATATGTTCTGAGCTAGAACAGGATGTTTATGAAAATAGGTGAGAGTATGTAAAATGTAGAATAAAAATAAAGAGCTGACATATTGGTAGAATTATAGAAAAATAGATATGATACACCTTGAAATTTTATAGAGTTTTGTCTCACCAACGCATTGTGAAAGTAGTTATCACACATAAGAAGTGTTTTTCCGGAAAGAATTTTCAATTCAGTGAAAACCCCAAAATATGGAGATGAAAATTCATGAGAGAAGTTGCTCTTAAAGATATCAAGTTCCCTGTCAGCTGCGCTTTTTTTTTCCAGCTGCTTTTCCTCTTTTTCTTTTGTGATAAAGGAGAAGGTTTTATAGATGCTGAAATGGTTTACCACTGCCTTATTTAGTTGCTCTCCCGCTTTTATGTCTCCCCAAAAGGTCACAAAATCTATCCGTTTAAAAAGAGAAAATGATGTGTTTTTAGTGCAAAGAGAGAATGGCCACTTTAAAGAACCAATAGGAAGTAGAAATAAATGGAATCTCGCAACTTTAGCCACCACGTACTAGGACTTTTGATCATCTCAGATGTCAGAAGCTACGCAAGGAAAATGGAATGAGCTTCTGGGTGGGGGCTGCCTCCTTTTCACCCCTTGAAAGCCCAAATTAACTCTTGCATGCTTATCCAGTGAAAAGGATGGTTAGAGTGCCTTAGCAGAACAGGGAAGTCAGTGGTTGTGGGACCCTCCTCGTTTTTGGGGGGCCTTTATAGGTGATCCTTGTGAACAGATGATCTTGAGGAAATAGTGAATAATCTTGCAAGATGTGGCGGGGATGGGGAGGTGCCTGGGTGTTTCAGGGGATGAAGACAGCTGTGTATTTGAAATGTATTACATTCCTGGAGAATTTTTTTCAACTGTTTTTACTAGTTTTTTTTTTTTTTTTGAGACAGGGACTCACTCTCATCCAGGCTGGAGTGCAGTGGTGCGATCTCGATCTCAGTTCACTGAAACCTCTGCCTCCCAGGCTCAAGTGATTCTCTTGCCTCAGGCACCTGAGTAGCTAGAATTACAGGCATGTGCCAACACACTCTGCTAACTTTCATATTTTAAGTACAGACAGGGTTTTGCCATGTTGCCTAGGCAGGTCTTGAGCTCCTGGCCTCAAGTGATCCACCTGCCTTAGCCTCCTAAAGTGCTGGGATTACAGCCATGAACCATCGTGCTGGTCCCATGGAGAATTTTTAATCCAAGTTGTAAAATGCCGGAAGTATTCCTCAAAAGAGGACCAGCAGAATCACAAAGCTGGAAGGAGTCTTAGAATGAATCCATTAGTTCAAATCCTTAATTTTTACCATCAAGGCAGCAGATCCAAGCAGGAGACATGGCTTACTCACATTTACAGTCATCAGCGAGGACATGACCAAAACCAATTCTGTTGATTTCCGGCCATATTTTTTTCCTGCTACACTTCCCCTTGCCTTCCGCCATCACTTTACCACTGACCGTTTGTGCTGCTACCACGCAAAAGATTAGCGTTCAGACTTAGAAATGTAGCTGTGCAATGAAGAAAGAGTCTCTTTCAGCCATCAGAGGTATGAGTCAGCATACAGGATCTTGTTTATGAAGAAGTGGGTCAGAAGTTGGATTTCAGGAACTCGACTCTGTATTCAGACCACCTGGGTTTCTATCATAACTCCGCCACTGGGGTGGTGGGGGACACTAAGCAAGTTCTTTAATGTTCCTGAATGTAGGTATCCTTAGCTGTAACATGGAGAGTCATGATTATACACATCTCTTAGGTTCTTAGGTGAGAATCAAATAGGACAATCCATTAGATTGGGGTATGGTTTATAGCAAGTGCTCAATAAATGCTAGCTAGCTATTTTTTTTACTACCATGAAGGTAGCTTTAACTATTTCTGTCAAACCTTATACCGGGTGTGGTGGTGCACACCTCTAATCCCAGCTACCTTAAAAACTTCAGGAAATGAGAACTATATATTTTGGAGTTGATGAATGTTAACTAGGCACAGTCTTTCAGTACTCAGAATGACTTTTTCAGTGTTGTGAAATCTCCTGGACTGCCCTGAACCTGAAATCTGCCTCTGGTAGTCTCCTGTGTCTAGTATAGCTTATATTTTCTGTAGCTTTTCATACAACAGGTATATTTATTACTCATAATTTTAACTATGTCTTGTTTTTATGAAATGGGAAAAGTTCTCTTGTCCCCTTCTCAGGGCGTGCGAAAGGGGGAGTGGCTTGCTGCTTCAGTGCCCCACTGCTCAAACCTCTAGAGGGGCATAGAGATGGGCAGGCTCTGGGGCTCCGGCCCCACATCTCGGGGTGGATGTTGATGGCTCCTGAAGCCCCAGTGGGCATATGCTACCATGTGCTCTTTTAGTTTTGCCGTCTGTAGGCGGCTTGTGTTAACCAGCTCAGATCCTCCACCTTGTCTCAAGGACAGAAGGCTTTCAATATCCCGGTTTCTTGCCTTGGTGTACCAGAAAAATCCGATCACATGTGGGCTTGGAGAATGAGTGCAAGGTTTTGTTGAGTGGAAGTAGCTCAGGGGAAGTCAGAAGAGGATAGAGTGGGAGGGCTTTCTTTGGGAGCTGGGCCACTCAGTGGCCTGGGCTCCTCGGACTGCCCCAGCCAAACTCGGCGTCTTTCTGCTTCTGCTGGTTGGTGGCCTGCTGGCGCCTGTCGGTAAGTTCCTCTAGATGTCCATCGCCTGTAATTTTCTTCGCTGATTTGCTCCTCTCAATATCCACCTGCCTCTGTCTCTGCCTCGCTAGGGTGTCGGGAGTTTTACAGGCACAGGATGGACTGTGGCAGGCCAGGGTGGTCTTGGGAAATGCAACATTTGGGCAGGAAATGCCTGTCCTCACCAAGATCTGTGGGGGTTGGAGCCCTAGCCAAGAACCACACCTTTACCTCTACCCACCACTTCCCCTTCCCCTCCTTTTTTTTTTTTTTTTCAAGACAGAGTCTTACTCTGTCACCCAGACTGGACTTCAGTGGCACAATTTTGGCTCACGGGAATCTCTGCCTCCCAGGTTCAAGCAATTCTCCTGCCTCAGCCTCTTGAGTAGCTGTGGTTACAGGCACCCGCAACCACACCCGGCTAATTTTTATATTTTTAGTAGAGGCGGCGTTTTAGCTGGGGTTACAGGCACCCACAGCCATGCCCGGCTAACTTTTGTATTTTTAGTAGAGAAGGGGTTTCACCATCTTAGCCAGATTGGTCTTGAACCCTTGACCTCATGATCCACCCACCTCGGCCTCCCAAACTGCTGGGATTACAGGCGTGAGCCACTGAGCCTGGCCTCTTCCGAATCGTTTAAAAGGACCATGCACTTCCCCTCCCATCATGTCTTTTCCATATCATTTAGATATTTTCCCCATTGTATAGCTTTATTAAGATATAATTGATACTCAATAAACTCACATATTTAAATCAGGCAATTTGATTTGTTTTGACGTATGTATACACATAGGAAACTATTACCAAAATCGAAAATATATACATCCCCAGAAAAGGTTTCATGTGCCCCTTGGTAATCTGACCCTCCTGCTTCTCTGGGTCCTTTCTTGCCCCTCTCATCCTCCAACCCCCATCCCCAGGTGAACACCGATCTGCTAGACTTGTATATAAATGGAATCATACAGTATGTATTCCATTTGTCGGGTTTCTTTCCCTTGGCATAACTACGATCCATGCTGATATGCGTACCAATAGATCATTCCTTTTTATTGCTGAATATTCCAATGATGTTTTCTTTGTTAACTGTTGACCCCTGTCTTGTTACCTGGCTGTGGTGTGGAATGAAAACACATTGAAATGATTTAAAAATATTTATTGAGGAAACATCTGTGTTTCCCATTTATATTTTTAAACTTCATTATCTAGTATGCATAGCAAATAATATACAGCAATTATAGGAGCCCTGAGGGCAATATCCATTTACATTCTGTATGCATAAATCTTTTTAAATGACATCTACAAGCAATATTACTATGTATTTATTTGAATCTTGAGATTAGAATTGTTTTTGTGCCTCTCTCAATCTCAATATTAAAAAAAGCATCCTTCCATTGGCCTAACCCAATGGATTGATTGAATAAATTTAATTATATAAATATTTACACAGAGTTTTCATTTTCGAGGCAAAAGATTTATTCTGTTAACGTTAGAGTCTTTTTTTTGGAAAATGTGGACAGTATGTTCTCAATTCCCTTGCAGTTGGAGCGTAACATGAAATAAACTCAGAAATTGATACAGCAAAAGTAATACATTTGCAAGATAATGAGAGACCATTTGGGAGGCAAGTCCATTTTTGCAGTGACTTTCTACCTTCATCATAGTATCTCTCAACTGTTGACATTCCTGCATCTGGGAAGGAAGAAGATAAAAATTACCATTCGAAATGCCTGTTCAAGTTTGGCGAAAGATTTAATTTCTTCATCTATCACAGTGTCACCGGCCCTATGAATACTATAGATCAAGCCTCCGTGCCAGAAATACGGAGACTTGGCAGAGTACAGGGTAGAATCCAGCCAGAGGGAATTGAAAAGAAGCCAGAGAAAACAAACTTTACTCATTCTGCATCTCAAACTTGTGTTCTGGGCAGTTGTCCTAAGTGTTGTCTTTGCCCAAAAAGGCTGGGAATGTGGTGATTTAAAAATTGAACCAGTAATGGAGATGCATGTAGTGACCTTAAAGATACTGTGGAGACTGTAGCAGTGCATAGATGTTTGTTAGAATAATAAAAAGTAAGTGCAGTTTCTCTACTGGAAGGTAACTTTGGAGATCTGTTCCATACTTTGATTTCGCAGGTGACTTGCTCAAGGTCACACAATTATTTCATGGCAGAACGGGGACTGAACTTGGCATTTCTGAACCACACACCTCTGCCCTCCCCATACTACTACTTCCATTGTTGTGTTGGAGTAGGTGTGTTGGTGTATAAGGTGTGGGAATGTATAATTTTTTATTTTTGGGCTGCCCCGTACAGGTGTCCCTGTTGCCTGGGACCATGCATCCTAGATGAGCTATTCTTGATCATTGTATCATCTTTGGGGGTGAGTTTACTTTTCTGAATGAAGGGTTGTGCCTGCCTAACTCAGCCAGCTATGTGATGGAAAGGCTACAATGACAGGTGATATTTGGCTAATAAATTAACCATGGTTGTTCTATTTGATTGTCTAACTACTCTTTATCAGTTAGTCTGCTGAAGTCTTTATACTCTGGAAGTCTACAACTTGAAGCGTTATAGCAGTTCTCTTTTTAAGCTTCTCTTCCCTAGTCTTAACATCTAAGTCTCACTGCTGTCTACATTTTCATCATTTATCGGTGTAGCTTGTTACCATCTGTAACATCTCTTCTTACACACAGGGATTCTTGGCTGGGATGGGAAGACAACAGATAAAGATCATCCTCCCTTGGTGAGAATCACAGATTTAGTCCAACCTCTTCATTTTACAGATCGGGAAGTGGAGACGCATAGGAGTTAAGAACTTGCCTGAGATCTCACAGTAACTCATTTAAGATGAAAAGCCAAATTTTGTGTTCTGGACAGGATTAAGTGCAGCTGATCTCCCTGAAACACTGTTCAGGCCTCATTAAGCTCTGTGATGGCATCTAGCACCAGCTGAGCATCTGTAGTGTCTAATAAGGGCAGGGTCAGCCCAGAAGGATTTACTGGAAGAGGGTGTCTAATAAAATGAACAATTACATGTGGAGTGTAACTATGGCACCACAGACTGTTTGCTGGAAAATAGCTCTTTTATGGAGGTCCATCAACCATCTGTATCTTCACTGATTGAGGAGAAAGATTGTGTTACAGCCAATGACAAACAGAAGCAATTTACTTTCTTTTCAAGAGACTAGTTACAATGAGCATCCTCTCCAGCCTAAATTGGTCAGTGCTTTTCTTTGCTATAATAGCTTATCACTTATATCTCCAGTTAGTCTGTGATGGGAGTCATTTCATTCTCCATTATGTGAGTGATTCCCATGTTGACAATGTGAAAACAGTTCAACTCCAGAGCATGCAGGGTCCCCACTGTTGAGCTTTGGAGGTACTTGGTATGTCTTTAAAGTATAAGGAAAATGTTATTTGGTATCCTTTAAGGCAATAATGGACTCATACCTTTTTAAAGAGACTTCAAGTAAGTTAGTAGCATAAATTTGTTATCTGAGATTATCTCTATGGAGGTAAGAAATTGAAGAAAATCAGGGTGACCCACTTGAGTGAAAGGATTAAAATGAAAAAGGAATTAAAAATAGATATCTTTCTGTTGAGTCTGCATCCTGTAGTCTTAAGACCAGGACACCAAGATCGTGTTTTTCTTTTGACAAAATAACAGAAAAGTAATCTTTTAGGGGAAGAACTCACAACCTTTAAAACCAGTTGTATTCTGAAACATACTATTTGCAGTAAAATTATTTAATGTAGAAGGAATGTGGTTAAGGATATTGTATAGTAACACACAATTTATAATGTGTGACATCTAAGAGGCCTTTCTTTTCTGAGACATATTTTTGAGAAACATGATAATTTTAGAAGTTGACTGTACAGTTCCTGACCCTATCCCTGCTCTGTCCTCCAGTGCCATAACATAAAGGACTTCGTTGATTTAAAGAAATAAAAAAGTAACCATTAAGATTTAAATACATATAAATTTTGTGTATGTATAAAATTAGCCACATATGCACTAAGAAGATCTCACTGGGAACCTTTAGTTGGCAGACACATATCTCATCTCGTGGTGTTTTTCGTTTGTTATTTTAGGCATGCTGATGGTGAAGAGGGTTTTTAGTCTTCCCTTTTTAATTTATACATTTTGAGAATCAGTGTGTCTGACACAGACATGGTTTAGATGGTCTAAAGATTTAAGGTTTTAAATAGATGCAGGTGGGTAAGCCTTGGAACTTAAGGCAGCTGGATGGATATTTTCACACTGTTGGATCCATTGTGTTTTTGAAGCCCTTTGGACGTTACAATGCTGAGAACTTTCACTTATTAGTTGTACATTAAATAGGATGAGTTCCTAGATGGTTAAAATATTATTGATCTCAATGTACTCATTTTCACCATTTTTAATTGCTCTTTTCAGTGGATGATTTTTGGTAGACTTCTTTTAATATGATTAAAAGCAGATTTAATTAATTAATTAATGTCTGCCAAACTCCATTCTTTGTGGGTGGGGCAGAGTGGACTTCCCAGTCTTTAGAATCCCAACTGAAAAACTTCCAGAACCAAGTCTAGAATTTTTCCATGGATGGTTTCTCAGCCACTCTCACTCACATTGTGCCTCCTCTTAGTCGCTTCTTACTGTAACTGACACTTGTGATGACACATGAGTTCTTCCATAATGCTCATTCGGAATCCTCACTCTCTGTGCCAAGCTATGGAGAACATACTGGGCATCGGAGGACAGGGGAAGGGACTGAGACCTGGACACAAGAATGAATGAATGAATGAATGAATGAACTTACTTATTTATTGGAGACAGAGTCTCACTCTTTCCCCCAGGCTGGAGTGCAGTGGCACGATCTCAGCTCACTGTAGCCTCCACCTCATGGATTCCAGTCATTCTCATGCCTCAGCCTCCTGAGTAGCTGGGATTAGAGGCACCTGCCACCATGCCTGGCTAATTTTTGTATTTTTACAAAATTACAAAATAACAGAAAAGTAATCTTTTAGGGGAAGAACTCACGACAGGGGTTTCACCATGTTGGCCAGGCTGACACAAGAATTTAGACAGAGGGATGTCATTGTCACTTTCTGAATTGGACAAAGCAAGGTTTTGTATCTACTCTAACCGCAGTTGCTTTGCTGGATTTAGTTTTTGCTTTTGCCACATACTTATTGTCTATTTCTTTGATACTCAGAAAGTGTGTGTTTTTGTCATTGTG
Organism: Colobus angolensis palliatus; assembly: GCF_000951035.1. Taxonomy (NCBI): domain Eukaryota; kingdom Metazoa; phylum Chordata; class Mammalia; order Primates; family Cercopithecidae; genus Colobus; species Colobus angolensis. The sequence goes on along the minus strand of NW_012114977.1, from coordinate 691,833 downwards.
GTTTCCTATGAAGGAATGATAGGAGATCGGGGGTGGGTTGTGTTCCTGAGGCCAACATGGCAGCCTCAGGTTGCTGGCAGCGCACATAGCTAGCTACCACTTCCATGCAGCTGTGTTCTGTAAGCCCCATACTCACTTTCAAAGAATCATACATGAAGGCTAAGTCTTTCAGGTAAAGGAGTGTTGCAAAGTCAATAGAGTAAAGGTTTTTTAGAGTTTGGTTTTGAAAGTTAGAAAAATCCTGATTTCACTGTGTACCAGCCCAGCAGGTTACTTCACACCTTTGAGCCTCATTTCTGCATTTGTAAAGTGGAAATATTAACGCACATATCCATAGCATTGTTGTGGTTGGAATGAGCTCGTGTGTAATATAGCTTGCATGGTGTATGGACACATTGTAGATGTACTGTTGATGTTCCTTCTCCTTTCTTCCCATAGAGCATCTGTCTGGTTGAACAGACCCACTTCTCATGAGGTGTTAGTATACTTGCAGGCCACCTCCTGGAATTTTCCATGATGGTATTCCCTTTCCACCCTGATTACCAAGGGGGTCTTGGCAGTGGGTTTGCCTTTAGTCTCTTTGTTTTTCAGTTACTAGCTTGAGATGACTCTCCTCTGGAAGAACATCATGCTTGGAACAGCTAAGGAGGTATGTTCTTTCCAGAGCTGAAGAGCAGACTTTTAATAACTTCTTTCACTGGAAAAAGAGGGAGGAGCTGAGCCATGCCATGGCTCTGAACCTGCAGTTTGGTATAGTACCACACACTCCAGGGCTGGATGTATGTGGATTACTGTGTGTAGATGAGAAAACTGTGAACAATTCTTCAAGTTGCTGGAGTAAGAAGTACAAATTAGATTATTAATGATTATGTGGAGGTACCAGCTGACAGTCTATTTGTTTTCATTATTAAAACAAGTGTGGTTTTGGATTATGTAGATTTCCCCGCTTTTTACTTAGACAGCCAAGGATATTCATGAAGGATATCCATAAAGACCATGCCAGTGATTGAGCCTCCAGAGCTGCCCCCTGCAAGCTAAAACACAGAAAAGAAAATTTAAGTCGTTGAGAATCAGAATGTGAGATGGATTGGGAGCCAAATTATAAGCTCATTTCAACTCTTGGCCTGCAGGCGCTGAAGTAACATTATTTGTTGTTGGGGACGGAAAACAACTCAGATTCAGGTCCAAGTGATTATTCCACTTAGGCATTGCTGCCTTGCTGCCAACTGCAATTTGGTTTAGACACAGATTGATTGACCAGGCAGAGGCGGAAGTGGGTGGTGAGAGCCGCGCAGGTACCGCGGTAGAGGCACCGAGGTGGGGCCGAAAGCTGGCCCCGGGCAGTCGGCAACCCTCTCCAACACTAAACCATGGTGAACTGGGGTGAGAGTGTGTGGGTACGAAATAGACTCTAAACCTCTATAGTGATACACTTCATACTTCTACTGACTTTGTTCCTGTCAACGAGTCAGAGAAAACCTTCAGAAAGGCATTTGGAGGCCATCCCCATGGAGAAAGTGGGGACCAGCTGTCTGTACCCCATGGAGAAAGTGGGGACCAGCTGTCTGTAGACCTGAGACTTAGCAATTTTCCTTTGGAGCTTTCTGGGCCTGTTTTTCTTTTCTTTTCTTTCTTTCTATTTTTTTCTTTTTTTTAAATTCCTGCATGTGAAATGGGAGCAATTCTGTGTGTGTGTGTATACACACATTAATAGCAAATATATGTATATTTGTGTATATGAAGATATTTGTGTATGTCTGTATATATATAATAGCAAATATATGTAGAGATGTATATTTGCTCTTACTTGAATTATAAAGACAGATGGGATAAAAATCCTGACAACTCAGGAAGGAGGACTGTGCCTTGGTTAACTGACGAAAACGTTATTGACATGAATTTAACCGGAAGGGCTTCGCCCCTTTCCAGAGTATTTTCCCCTTGCCCTTCATTCCAGAGTATTTTGCTCGCACCTCGTTCCCATTCTGCTTTTATCTAGTTGACACGTCGATTTCCTCCAATAATATTCCTAAAAGGCAAGGACGGCTGGGGCCCGTTGTCACGCCCTGCAAGTCGCGATCTGCAGACAGGGGCAGGGCTGGTCCGGGATTTCACGCCCCCCAGGGAGCAGGGCACCCGGTGGGACTCGCGCCCACCCTCTCCTCGGGTGTCGTGCTCCCTGGGAAGCGCCTGCCTTTCTACCCGGGGAGTGGGAGGCTCCAGGCGCTGCCGGGGCGCAGTGGACAGACGCGCTCGGTCCTCACCAGCGGTGCTGCGCAGCAAACCTTGCGGTGCCTCGGGAAGGCGGGCGTTCCTCCCTGCTCCCACCCTTTCCCAGCGTGTGCACTCGTTTCTTCCCTGGGGAAAAGAGGAGGATTTTTCTATTTTTTAGCATTTCATTTCATGAAACCATTTTTTTTTTTTTTAAGTGGTGGCGCTGAACACAGTCTTTGCAGAGGGGGGCAGCACTTTCCCTCCTGACCCCAACCTGGAAACCCCAGCGTGACTTCAGCGCTGTCAGAGCATTGGAAGCAGAGCTGCGAGTTAGGAAGCGGCTCGCTGGCAGCTGGGCACGTTTCTTTCTTGCGAGGTTGGCTTTTTTAATTTGCTCTTTTTCAGGTGAAAATGTTCAGCTTCATTGTTAGACGCCTTTAGACATGGTTATCACTATTTAAAGCCTTGATTCTTTTTTTTTTTTTTTTGACAAATAGTTTGCATTTTACTCATTGAAACAGAGAACAAATAGCATCCTGCTTTTTGGGGTAATACTTTCAGATGAATTGTATTTTATATACTAAGTGTTTTAAAATTTTCCCATTTTGTAATATCACATACATTTAAGACATGGAAATTTACAAGAGTTGCCTTCTGTTTTTATTTTATTTTAGGTGGCTTCCTATTTCAAGGAGACATGCCAAGGTAATTTGGACCTAGAGGAGGAATGATGTAGCTACCTCCTAACCTTCCCTTCTTAAACTCCCAGGTAAGTGAATGTTTTTTCACTCAAGAAACCAACCTTTGCATGGTCTGCTTTGTGTTCAATATTCTGGATATGTTGGAAATGTATGAAATTTCATTTTACTTTCAATACTTTGTTGAGTAACAAGTTATTACTTCAAGATAATGATATTTCTTCCAAAATAATACAATTACTTGACTCCATTGAATCCTTTTCATTCACTTTTTAAAGGTTGTAACATCTACATCTACATCTAACTTTGCCAACTTTTTAAGGATTTCTCTCTTAGAGTGGCAAGTGACTTAAACCAATCATAGAGCTGGAAGAGCTACATCTTTTTGAAAAAGTTCACTTACATAGGAACGTTTGTTCTCCCATTGGAAATTGGGACAGAATATTGAGCTTTTTAAAATAGTCACCCTATCATCAAACAGGTACTCTAATTTTGACTTTGCTGCAATATAATTATTTAAATACCATGGTTTTGGAAATTGAAGAATGAGCTTTCTTTCTGACTTACGATGTCTTAGAGGGACACTGTCTAGAACTCTTTGAGAATAGTACCCTTATGGATTGTCAGCTTGGTTTTAGTCTGGGGACAAACGAAAATCTCTGGAATGTTGTTTTGGTTCTGCTCTTGTAACCAGTAATTTTGAGTTTCTATGCAATAGGATGATATTTTATTACATCTGACAAGACTAAACTTAAAAAATACAAAATAAAACAAGTACTTCAAAATATCATTAACGTTGACATGCAATGGTATGAAACAGGAAGCTGTATATATGCTTCCTAGCTTCAGCAGAGTAGTTTTTTTTTTTTCTAGAACTAATTCAATAGGCATAAAAATGAAAATAGGTAAGCTGCACTCGGCATATACGTATCTTCAGAAAGCCCCCTTCACCTTTCTTCTTCGTTTAACAAATGTCTATAGAGGTTTGCTTGATGGTTTTGCTTTTTTATCTTTTTTAAACTTTTATCACACTATTAAGATAAAATAATGGAAGTCAAAGTAGTTAATGATTTGGTTTTGCATTAGTGAACTGCCTTGTACTTAAGTGAGGGTGTGTGTGGAGTTTCATAAAGGACTGTATTTCAATTACTAACAATAGAAAAAATAAAACACAACCTTGGCTGAAAGTTAATAATACAAACAAAAATAACTGAAGGAGAAGTCCTCCCAAATCCTTTTCTAAGTAGAAAGTCAAGTGGTTAAGAGGCTTAAGTAATTCAGGGTCAACTTGAAGGGCATATGGAACTGTCCTAATCTTGGGCCTTGTGATGTTTAATGTTTTTGAGAATTACTTGGATGATGTAAAAGAGAACAATGTCATTACAACACCATGTAGACCATAATTAGTAAGACCTTGAGATAATGCCAGAAAACAGTCAAAGTAAACTACAACATAGAGAAGGAGGCCGGGTGCGGTGGCTCACTCCTATAATCCTAGCACTTTGAGAGACCAAAGCGGGCAGATCACGACAAGGTCAGGAGTTCGAGACCAGCCTGCAATATGGTGAAATCCCATCTCTAGTATAAATACAAAAATTAGCCAGGCATGGTGGTGCATACCTGTAATTCCAGCTACTAGGGAGGCTGAGGCAGAAGAATTGCTTGAACCGGGGAGGGAGAAGTTGCAGTGAGCCAAGATCACACCACTGCACTCCAGCCTGGGCAAGAGCAAACTCTGTCTCAAAAATAAATAAATAAATAGATAGATAGATAGATAGATAGATAGATAGCAGCAATTGACCAAGAAGCAACCATAGTGGAACAAGCTCTATGAAGGACATGTTTAACATACAAGGCTATCACTATTGCAAAACTTATGGCCTGGTGCTACTAAATGTTTGAATGGAACAGTTAACTGCCCTTGCTGGGATCCTGTGATCACCGAGCATGTCCTGGTGTGGGGTAGGTCTGTCTGCCCAAAGAGAAAGGAAACAACACATTTGCTGTCTTCTCAATGTGCACATTGGTTTCTTTCAAGTCTGGTGAAGTTCTACTGCTGAAGGATGTTCAAGCCCTGAATCTATAAAAGTCAGGAGCAGTTCCAGGAAAACAAGGGCTTCCCAGGCCAGGGCATCTCAGCTCCCTGGCAACACCCCTGGTCTCTGTACTGGGATTCAACAGCATTGTGACTACCACACAATCCAGCCTATGCTGGACAGCCCTGCCCATCTGCTCCCCAAATGTTCCCTGTCCTGCTACTCAGGTAGCTTTAACTTTAGAGCAGAAACATCCTAGAACTTAGCGTTTGCCCAAGTAGACCGTAATCAGCTTTGGACTACTCTTTCTCTCTTTATTTCTTTTCTTCCTTTTCTCTTTTCTCTCTTTCTCTCTCTCTTTCTTCCTTCCCTCCTCCCCTCCTTCCTTCCTTGCTTCTCTCTCTTCTTTCTTTCTTTCTTTCCTTCCTCTCCTCGGCCTCCCAAAGTGCTAGGATTACAGGTGTGAGCCACCACACCTGGCCTCTGGTCACCATTTTTACGGCTACCTCGTATCTTGTCACTGCTCACTGATATATTTCCTGTGTCTCCCTGCCATGAAATGCAACTTCATTTCCACATCCTTAATTCCTTTCCTCCTATCAAGGAAAAGATGTGCTGCGGGCTCTCTGTGCTCCCCCTCCCTTGATGCTAGCTCTCCTTGCTCCGCCTCCCCAACCTGTGCTCTTGGCTCCACCTGTTACTGTCTCCCACCTCTGGCCCTTCTCCTGGCCACTCCTCCCCAGCTGTCACTCCTTGAACCTGTGTTGGTCTCCACAGTCTTTCTACCTAGCATACTTTCTTCTCATTGCTGACCAGTGAGCTTCAAACCTCACCTCAATGGTAATTCCTATGGTGAAATGTTCCTATATAGACAACTCTAGCCTGAGGAACAGTGCCTGGCTTTTACGAGGTACCAAACGAAAGAATGAATGAGCGAGTGAATGAAGGGGAAAGTGAATAAAGGGATGTCTCCTATCTGAAGATGCCTCCACTTAGTCCTCTAGCATCACCCACATTCTACTTGTGGGCACGTGTCATTGCATTGTCATTATTGTTTGCACAGTGGTCTCCTGAACTTACCCCTGAGCAGGGCGCAGAACTTTCCTTTCCCATTTTGGTGATCCAGCTCCTCCTGGAGCATGTGGGGGCTTAAAACTGTTTGTAGACACATAACCTTATAGGCCCTTTGCAGTTCCGCTAGTCTATGAAGCATGACTGGCAAATAACATAAAACAGTAGCTGATGCAATCGTTTTTTGGAAGGAAGCAGATGTTATAAGTAAATAATAATATAAAACTATAATGTACTAACTGGGCAAGTTGCTCCTATTTGAAAAGCCAGAGAAAAGTAACAGTTTGTATTTTATAATGTGGCCTTCTTTTGGATGTGTTTTAGACTTTTAAAATATTTTCACTGAATGGAATGAGGAGTGCCATAAAGTCTGTGAGCTTTTAATCACTGTCACCTTTCACTGCTTCAATTTTAATTTATACTCCTAGACCACCATTGGTTTTCTGCAGACGAGGCTACTCCAGGAGGTTCATACTGGCACAGGAGTAGGTATCCGGTGATGCATGCCTTCCAGCAGGTTTTCGTTTCTTCTTGTTGGTTGATCCTTAATCAGGTCTTGTTGCTTGTCTTTCCCATTCTGTTTTGAGCTCTGCGATTGGGATTCCTTTTTCATTGAGTTGGGTTCTATCTCCAAGCCTGAACTTCACCTTCTCTCCTGCATGTCTTATTCTGCTGTCCCATATCTACAATGCCTTCCCCTTCCTCGTGACCTTCCAGACTCTTGCTCCTTGCCCAAGGCTCAGCTTGGGAGGCAGGCAAGGGGGGAACCTTTGCTGAGCCCCAGCCTGGGATGGGGCTGGGCCATTGAGTGCCTCTCTCTATTGCCTTATTTTCCCTGTTGTTTATAATTATTTACTGGTTAGGTGTTTGTCCTTTGGCCATCTGGCCCTGAAAGTAGGCATGGTCTCTGCATTTTTAGCATCTAGCATATGTATGTACCTACTCATATTCACAGACAAAGGTTTGAAGGAGCTGCTGGTGTCTGAAAACCCTCCTCAGAAGCTAGCAATGTTAGTATCATCATTTGCTGCACACTTGATGGTGTACCAAACTTTCCCTTACTTCCTTTTAACATTTGTATTTTCTCTGCTGCCTTGGAGGCAAGGGATCAGACTCCAGCACTTTGCCTGCTTAGTTAAATTAATTGTTTAAAAATAAGTGAAGGCTGGGTGGTGCAGCTCACACCTGTAATCCAAACACTTTGGGAGGCGAGGTAGAAGGATCACTTGAGCTCAGGAGTTCAAGGCCAGCCTGGGGAACATAGCGAGAAGACCCCATCTGTACAAAAATAAATAAATAAATAAAATAAGCCAGGCATGGTGGCTGGTGTCTGTAGTCCCAGCTACTTGGAGAGCGAAGGCGGGAGGACTGCTTGAGCCCAGGAGGCTGAGTCTGCAGTGAGTTATGATCACATCGCTGCACTCTAGCTTGGGGGACACAGCGAGACCTTCTCCCCACAAAAAAGTGAAAGAGGGTAGATAGAGGCAGCCCCAACCCAATATCCATTAACAGATGAATGGACATATGAAATGCAATATGTATATCCATACAATGGAATACTTTTCAGCCTTAAAAAGGAAATTCTGACACATACTAAAATATGGATGCAGTTTGAGACATGATGCTTTATGAAATTAGCCAGTCAGGAATATGACAAATACTGTGTGATTCCACTAATATGTGGTCCTTAGAGTGGTCACATTCAGAGAGACAGAAAATAGAATGAGAGCTGTCAGGGGCTGTGGGAGGCAAGAATGGGCACTTGTTTAATGGGTACAGAGTTACAGTTATGCAAGATGAAAAAGATTTGAAGTTTGGTTGCGTAACAGTGAATGAATTTAGCACTAGAAAACTGTGACTGTAGTTAATGCTACTGGACTGTATACTTAAAAATGGTTAAGATGGTAAATTTGGTTACATGAATTTTACGATTAAAAAGTCAAAGTACCTATTTTTATAATTATCCTTTAAAAGTAAAAATAATTGAAAGGAATTTGATTTTTTAGACTTCATGGTTTGAGCTTTATTTTTCCTTTGCTTAGATTTTTAAATCACTTTTTATTCCAAAATGTGTTACGTATGAAAAAATGTATTTACAGTGGTAAGATCTTTGGAACTTAATTTTAGACCTTGTTATTTATTTATTTATTTTTTACAAGTTGTTGCCTATATTTGCAGTTAAAATATGATTCAGAATTACTCACTGTCTCACTTGTTTTTCTTCAGTAAAGAGAATAGGATCTTTTTGCTCATCAGAAATACTTGCATGATACTTAAAAATTATTTTTATGATTAAGGGCAGAAATGTTTGTCCTGTCACAAGCAGAGGGCATGACACACTCCAGGGTTTGCTTTGATTATTCATAAGAAGCCAACTGCTTTAGGCTTTTTCGTTTTCCCCCTCATCACATTAACGGTCCTTTCTTGTGGAAAATCATGACTGTAAAACTGTGACTATCACAGTGGTGTTTGAAAGAACGTAATTTCAGACTGTTCAGCTGATGCTTAGGAAGTATCTCTCTTTTCACTCAGTTTCTGACCCACAATGTGATATCTTTCCTGAAGAACTGAAAATGGGGCTGGACAGTGACTCACACCTATAATCTCAACACTCTGGGAGGCCAAGGCAGGCAAAGTGTTTGAGCCCAGGAGTCCAAGACCAACCGAGACAACATGATGAGACCCCTGTCTCTATAAAAATATTTTTAAAAATTAGCTGGGTGTGGTGGCACGTGCCTGTAAGTCACAGCTACCTGGGAGGCTAGAGTGGGGGCATCCCTTGAGCCAGAAAGGTTGAGACTGTAGTGAGCTGAGATTGCACCACTGCACTATAGCCTGGGCAACAGAGTGAGACCCTGTCTCAAAAAAAAGGAACTTGAATCACGGCAGCCTAGGAATGTATTAACTGAAAATGAGAAAGGGAGGTAAGAATCTGATGGAGTTGTGTAGAGAAGTCTGGAATAAGAGAGGGAGTGAAAATTAGAATGGAGCATATACAAAGGAAAGAATTATAACCTCTGGAAGCAGTTCAATTGTTACTTAAATTTTTGTGTTTGAAACAGGGTCCTGCCTTGGACTCCGAAAGTGCTAGGATTACAGGTGTGAGCCACCATGCCTGGTCAGATTTTTTTTTTTTTTTTAACATTACAAATATGATCACATAGTCAAGTCCCCCAGAGAAAACAAAATTCATTTCTTCCACTAGGCAAATATCTGATCCAAGCTGATACTTTATTTTTTTTATCAAAATAATATTTAAGTTCTTAAAATAAATGGTAATTAGAAATATTAATGTTTGGCCGGGTGCGGTGGCTCAAGCCTGTAATCCCAGCACTTTGGGAGGCCGAGATGGGCGGATCACGAGGTCAGGAGATCGAGACCATCCTGGATAACACGGTGAAACCCCGTCTCTACTAATAAATACAAAAAACTAGCTGGGTGAGGTGGCAGGCGCCTGTAGTCCCAGCTACTCGGGAGGCTGAGGCAGGAGAATGGTGTAAACCTGGGAGGCGGAGCTTGCAGTGAGCTGAGATCCGGCCACTGCACTCCAGCCCAGGTGACAAAGCAAGACTCCGTCTCAAAAAAAAAAAAAAAAAAGAAATATTAATGTTTACCCTTAAATGTTTTAATAAAAAGTTGTGTGTTTTGAACTCACAAACATATATTGAGACTTGTTACTACGTGTTGGACTTTAAATGTGTTTTGTGATTACCAAGTACCAATTCTTGGATTGGAATCCAGTCTTTGGTGAAAGTCTGTCATCCACAGAGAAATGAGCAAAATAGCGTGTTGTTTTCAAAGAGCTAATATTCACTCTAAAGGGATAACCTTTACTTTGAGGGTCTAGCCTTTTTTTCTTAATGAAATTTAAAATGGGATGGTTAATAAAATTAATGATAATTAATTTTTAAAATTTTATTAGTACAATAAATGTTGGTTTTTATTTAGGATCCTTAGGTGCAAGAAACAGAAATCAATGAGGCTCACTTAAGCAGGAAGGGAATCTATTGGAAGAATGTCCCACAGAATTGATGGGGAGCCTGCAGAACCAAAATCTCATGTATGATAAAAACTTGCAGACGGGGCTACTTGTATCATCAAATGTGTTTTCTAACTTTGTAACACATGTGACTAGCCAACCTTATGCCAAGCCTGGAGGGTAGGTATATAAAAGTAGTAAAGGTCCTGACAGTAGGAAAAGAGATTAAATTAAAATTAAAGTCTGGGTGTGGTGGCTCACGCCTATAATCCCTGCACTTTGGGAGGCCGAGGTGGGTGGATCACCTGAGGTCAGGAGTTCGAGACCAGCCTGACCAACATGGTGAAACCCCATCTCTACTAAAAATAAAAAAAAATTAGCCAGGTGTGGTGGCGGGTGCCTGTAATCCCAACTACTTGGGAGGCGGAGGCAGGAGAATCGCTTTAACCTGGGAGGTGGAGGTTGCAGTGAGCGGAGAGCACGCCATTGCACTCCAGCCTGGGAGACAAGAGCAAAACTCTGTCTCAAAAAAAAAAATGAAAGAAAATACCATCACGTAATTTATAAAATTTAACTTTTATATATGTATATATAAGAATATATGCATTACGTAATATATGTATTATATGTATATATACATTATATAATATATGTAACATAAAATATATGTATATATTATATACATTGTATATATGGATGTGTATGTATACATTATATGTGTCTGTTTTGCATATGTACATTATATACATTATATAATATGCATGTGCGTACATTATATACATTATACAATATGTGTATTATATATACATTATACAATATGTGTATTATATATACATTGTATAATGTGCATATATAATATATACATTATATAATATGCACATATATCATATACATTATATATAATATGCATATGAATAATATGTACATTATATATAATATGCATATATATTTTGCAGCAAAGTGAAATAAAACTCTTACCTATAGTCTTGGAAAATTCATGTGTGTCCTGACTTGAGTCAGGACCTAAAGTTGGAATGAAGACGGTACCTGGGTGTGGAGTAACTAATTGCATGTGGGCAGCTTGAGTTCTTTCTTTGGTAAATGGTCACCTAACTTTTCTTCCTTTGAGGTCCTTGTTGTGTGTTTGAGTCTCAGTGCTATTGTTCATCTAACTGTAATTTGATACCACGTATTTTAAGTCATATTTTTAGTGTTTAGTGCCAGATTATACATATTATGTGTTCTTTGATTTCTCTCCAACATTTGACACTTTGACCTCTGTCCTTGCAACTCTCACTTCCCTTGCCTTATTTTTATATTGTGACAGTAAGCTGTGGTAGAAAACACCGCTGGCTGTTTCTTCATTATCTCCTTTCCCATGCCTTAAGTATTGATGTTCTCTAGCAGTCCATGTTTTTCTGTTCTTTTCATTCTCTTTCACCTGTACAGTTGCTTCTGGTCTAAGTGGTGAACTTTTATCCAAACTGCGAATTTCACATTTGTACCCTCAGCTCAAACCACTCCCCAGAGATGCACACTCCTAACCATCTTCACGGCATATTCCACAAGCACCTTTAATTCATGATGTCCCCAGCTGAGTTCTGATATTCTGTCTGCAAGTCACCATTCCAGTCTTTCTCCTTCCTTCATGAAGCAGCCTAGAGGGAGAGACAGGGAAGGAAGTTAACAGTTTTCAGCACAAGGTTGAGAAGGGTCTTGAGACAGATGGGCTCGTGGAGCAGTAAATGGGCTGTCATCCAGCCTGGAGGGAAGGAATGTAGGAATCAGTCCCAAAAAGTGATGCTTGAGCAGAATTCTTGGAGCATGTGTAGGAATTTTCTGGGCAGACTGAGAGGAGCTGCATAGCGTCCTTTAACCTCAAGGAGCTTTTTCTCTGTACTGAGTCTTCAGCTCATTTGATTTAAGATGAAAACCACCCTTCCTGATGTTACTCATACCCTGCAAAGAAATCTACAGACTTCCTCAAAATAAATCATTGGGCCGGGTGCGGTGGCTCATGCCTGTAATCCCAGCACTTTGGGAGGCCGAGGCGGGCGGATCACGAGGTTAGGAGATCGAGAACATCCTGGCTCACACGGTAAAACCCTGTCTCTACTGAAAATACAAAAAAAAATTGGCCAGGCATGGTGTTGGGCGCTTGTAGTCCTAGCTACTTGGGAGGCTGAGACAGGAGAATGGCATGAACCCAGGAGGCGGAGCTTGCAGTGAGCTGAGATCCAGCCACTGCACTCCAGCCTGGGAGACAGAGCGAGACTCTGTCTCAAAAAAAAAAAAAAAAAAAAAATTGTAGATTAGTGGGATCTGGGGCTTCCCAGCATGCAAAGGGTCAGCTAGAACCTGTGGCCCTAGTGTAGTCCGTAGGCCATCTGCAGCTATCTTCTGGGGGCACTTGAGAGCAATTGGGCCCCAGGCTCCACTCCAGCTACAGAACAGAGTCATTTGAGGAGCCTAGTTGTTGTGATGACCCAGGAGGACCACAAAATGATGCAGACTTCACTTCCATATGGTGAACCTTAGCAGTAAGGTCCTTATATATCTTCATTTAAGTTTGGTATCTTCACTTCCTTTCACTGTTTCCACACATCACTTATTGCGGAGTCTTCAGCAGGCTGATGACTGAGAACTTAGGTTTATGTGCTTTGGTACCGTCACACTATTGATTGATAGTGAACTTCCTGTCTTTAAGCCCATGCATTTCTGAAACATATCATACATTCTTTAGCTGTGGTGCAGGCGTCCTGTTTAGTTACTGAAGCAGTTAGCTTCTTGTACCCCAAAGTGCTACGTACACATTTTACTTACTGAAAATATTTGGAAATAATTTCAGATTACAGATGCTCTTTGACTCAATGATGCTGTTATATCTGGATAAGCTTATTGTAAGTCAAAAATATTGTTAGTCAAAAAGCATTTAATACCCTGATAAACCCAATGTAAAGTAGAAAAGTTGTAAGTTGAACCATTGTAAGTGGGGCACGGTCTGTGTAGGAAAGTTGCAAAAATAAGAACAGTACAAAGAGCTTATGTGTTCTTTACTTAGATTGACCTGTTGTTAACATTTTACATCATTTCCTTTTTTTTTTCTTTCTTTCTTTTTTCTTTGAGACAGGGTCTGTCTTTGGCCCCCAGGCTGAAGTGCAGTGGTGCAGTGACGCGATCTTGACTCACTGCAGCCTCTACCTCCCAGGCTCATGAGATCCTCCCACCCTAGCCTCCTAAGTAGCTGGGACTGCAGGTGTGTACCACTACATCTGCCTAAGTTTTTTGTATTTTTTGTAGAGACTGGATTTTGCCATGGTGCCCAGGCTGGTCTCAAACTCCTGAGCTCAAGTGATCCACTTGCCTCGGGGTCCTGGAATGCCGGGATTACAGGCATAGGCCACTATACCCTGCACATTTGCTTTTTATCCATGCTATTTGTATCTTTCTTCCCCCTCATATATATACATACATAAATAAATATATATACTATTTTATCTGAACCATTTTAGAATAAGTGTATACATCACAGCCCTTTCCTGCTAAGTAGTATATTTCCTAAGAATAAGGATATTTTCTTATATAACAAAAGTGCAAGTATCAACATCAGTAAACTTAACATTTATTTGAATTTGCCTAATGTACTGGGTTCTGGTTTTGTAAATTGACTTAATGTCCTTTAAAGTATTTTCCCCTCTAGTACTGACATCAGGGATTGTGTTTAGTTATGATGTCTCTATGGTTCCTTGAACCTGAAGCATTTTCATAGCCTTTCTTTATCTTTTGTGAGAATGTTTTTGAGGTACACAATCTTTTTTTTTTTTTTCTTTTAAAGGCAATTTCTGATTTTGGGTTAGATGAGTGATTCTTGTAATTGGATTCAGGTTATACATTCCGAACAGGAATTCTACCTAAATGATGTGTTCTTATCAAGGTGTTACATCTGTTCCTCATTGACAATGTTAATTTTGATGATGCAGTTAAGGTGATGGCAGGTTTTTAAAAATACTATATAGCTACTATTTTCTCCCTAAAACTAATAAGAGTTGCTTTTATCCCTTTATATTATTTTATTTTTATATTTAATATTTTTTGTATGGAGAGGGATCTCACTATGTTGCCCAAGCTTGTCTGAAACTCAAGCAGTCGTCCTGCCTCAGCCTCCCAGAGTGCTGGATTACAGGTTTGAGCCATTCCACCCTGCCTAGATGCTTATTTTGGATCCCTATCAGTCAAGTAGTGAGACCAATCCAGCTCTTGCTGCTGCTGTGGCTTCATGAGGAGGTGGGTCCAGGTCCTGATCTCTTCTTCTAAATATCACCTCTGTGAAAAACAACCCTTCCTATTCTCTGCCCTATTTTGGAGATTGATGAAGAGGTGTACTTGAGAGATTCTTCGATGTTCTTAGTTCATGGTGCCATTAGCATCTCATTAATTTTTCCAATATCCTTCGAACAAAGGAAATACCTTATGGCTGAAAATGAAAAAATAAGTAGTTAGGGCTAGGCATAGTGGCTCACACCTGTAATCCTAGCACTTTGGTAGGCCGAGTCGGGCAGATCACTTGAGGTCACAAGTTCAAAACCAGCCTGGCCAATGTAGTGAAACCCCATCTCTACTAAAAATACAAAAAATTGGCCTGGTGTGGTGGTAGACACCTGTAATCCCAGCTACATGAGAGGCTGAAGCAGGAGCATCACTTAAACCCAGGAGGTGGAAGTTGCAGTTAGCTGAGATCACACCACTACACTTCGGGCCTGGGTGATAGAGCGAGACTCCATCTCCAAAAAAAAAAAAAAAAAAAAGAAAAGTGGTTAGGTCCATCAGCTATGAGTATTTATGTCGTAATGACTTAGAAGCTGTTTGAGAAAAAAATACAATAAATTGGAAAAAATAATACTTTGATCTCACTCTCGACCACAATTAACAGTGGAATGTGTGATGTCTCAATCTTGGAATCAGATTAGACACCACCTCATTTTGTGCAGCAATTGCATTCATTACAGAAACCACTAAAAGGGTGGTTGTGCGAAGATATGATATCGCCAAAAGGAATGTTGCTCAATCTAATGTTGATTGTATCATGTCCAATAGATGTGTACTATTACTACATTATGCTACAAAATTAAAATATCCCAAGGTGCCTCTGTGAATTCCCTTTGATGCCTCGGGGTACCTCAGTGCACAGTTTACTAATCATCAGTTTAGGTAAAAGAATCTGTCTGGGGATGTTTTGCAGTCCTGTTGCCTGCAGCCACCCAAATATGTGTCTTAATGGCAGATTAGGGGTTGAATAACTCTAAAGAGAGAGACGACAGTGTTGAGAGAGACAAAGAGAGAGATCAATACATGCTTGGCCAACATGATTAAACTCTGTCTCTACTAAAAATACAAAAATTAGCCAGGTGTGGTGGTGCATGCCTGTAGCACCAGCTACTCAGGAAGCTGAGGCAGGATAATTGTTTGAACTTGGGAGACGGAGGTTGCTGTGAGCTAAGATCATGCCAGTGCACCCCAACCTGGGTGACAGAGCAAGTCTCCATCTCAAAAAAAAGCAAACAAAAAAAACTTTCCTAAAAGGAATTGGGGGACATTTGGAAAATTTAAGTAGCTTTAGAATGATAACTAGAAGCTGCCTGCTTTACCTAGTCTGAGGTTTTCAGAGGAGAGGATGTTGGCAGATGGTTTTCCCGTCAAAGAAACCTCCGCTGCTTTACCCAGCCTATTGCAAATGAATGGAAGTCAGGGATCGTAACACCCTAGACAATCCTAGAAAGAATGGAATAGCATGGCATCTGGGAAAGGACTGCGAACAGAGTCAGCCGATCTTGGCTCTCAGGAGCTCCATGACTCCAGTATAGGCTTGTCCTGTGACATAAGGGACATTCATAATTCCTGGGCCCACTCAGTGATTGTGTCAACCAGAAGGCTTCCCCACCCCCACACATTTTCAAACACCCCTCAACTACTATGCATTGAGTAATGCATCAGGCTCCAATCCAGCACTTAATGAACAAATGAGGAAACTGAGACTCAGACATAAAAAGATGAGCTAAGGTAGTATATAGAAGTACAGCTAGGATCTGATTCCTCTGCCCCCTGGCACCCCTGTCTTCTGTCTTGAACTCATGTCATGCACAGAGCAGCTGAAATAATTTCTTTCAATACCAACCTTGCAAGAAAATTGAAATGACAAACATCCAATTAATTTGACATTTATTTGGATTCCTAGATCTAGAATGAAAGCTTCATGAAGGCAGGGGTTCTTATCTCTTGTTCAACGCTGTATTTCCAACTCCTGAAATACTACTGCCTGGTGCATAAGAGAACCTCAGTAAATTTGTCCACTGAGTGCATGGGCACACTGTAATTTATGGGCAGTGCTCATGAGCGATGTTTACATTTAGGAAATCAGTATTTGTGTAGGATATAAATCACTGAATTCTTTCTGAGTTGGCTTAGATGAACTTATTTCATAAGTTACTTGGAATCAAATAACACTCTACAGAAAAAAATCATATTTGTAATGAGTTCTTCTCACTGGCTAGAATATGAAATTAGGAATATTAATATGATACTAATAACTTTGTCATTGTCAATTGAATACCTTGCCTATGGCATTTTTCATTGGTGTGTATATATGCATATATATGTATATATGTGTGTGTGTGTGTGTGTGTATGTATGTGTGTGTGTGTATATATATATATGTATCTTTTTTTGGGGGGAGTGGGGGGACAGAGTTTCACTCTTGCCACCCAGGCTGGAGTATAATGGTGTGATTTCTGCTTACTGGAAACTACCTGCCCACCCCAGACTGAAGCAATTCTCCTGTCTCAACCTCCCAAGTAGCTGGGACTATAGGCATGAGTCACCGCCCCCAACTAACTTAAGTATTTTTTGTCGAGATGGGGTTTCGCCATGTTGCCCGACAGGTCTCCAACTCCTGAGCTCAAGTGATCCGCCCGCCTCGGCTTCCCAAAGCGCTGGGATTACAGGCGTGAGCCACCATGCCTGGCCTGTTGTTGTATATTTATAATGCTGATCACAAATATGAAACCCATCATAGCTAGAAGTTTATTACTTGTATTGAGAGTTTAAAATTCTGACTCCCCAAAGGAGAAACAACGAGAAGAAAGCCTTCCCCTTTGACAACTGTGGCATTCCAGGCCCCCTAGGTTGGAGAGTACTGGTTTCTCTTGTAATGCAGGAGTATTTGTGCCCTTGCCACTAGCTGTTAATAGTAGAATAATATCATAGAAGGCATCTGTATGTAATAAGGTACTTACAGGTTTGTGGTATTGCTAAGAACATGAAAAGGTCTGGTAATATTTTTCCAGGAAATTCAGTGATGTGTGCACAGGACCATATTCATTCACAACTTGATAGTTATTGGTGATGACTTAGGTTTATTTATATTTGGACCAAGTTAGAAAAGGATTGAGCTGTTTGGAGCCCCATTCGAGGTGGGGGAGGATGGGACACAGCATCCTTACCATCCGTGATATTTCTCAACTTAGGAACAATGGCCCCACCCCAGTAGCTTTTGAGAAGTACTGCATTTGGGGAAAATTTGATTCCAAGTTTGATTTACACCTCACTGCCGGTCGTAGACTAAGCCAGTGTTTCTGAGCCTTTGATTTAGAGCTTTAAAAAAACTACAGATGCCCAAACCCATCCCCAGAGTTTCTGATTCCGTGTGTCTCGGGCGGTGCCAGTTACCTGCAATTTTGAAAAGCGTCCCAGGGGATCGTAATGCGTCTGTGAATGGAGTCAGTTTGCAGTCATTGCTGTTTTCGGTCCCGCAGCCCTGACTGTACAGCAGTGTGCAGTCAGCAAGACCCTAAGGCCAATAACTCAAACACATTTTTAAATGAATGTTTGCACCATACTGACCTTCCAGGAAATCTCTTGAAATCATTATTGAAGGACAAGCACATGAGACCAGCGTTTGCCGGAGTGTTTCCCGGAGACTACTAGAGTTGTGAGATATTTTTCAAAGAAGAATTTTGTGATCAAATATGTTTGGGAAAATACTGTGTAATGGATTCCTCTCTCGTAGCGTACAACATACCTTAGCCTAGGAAGGTTCTGGGAGTTCTAAAGTAAACACATGTTTTGTGTAACCTCCGGGTTCCCAGTCTTCTTCTCCACAGAATCCATTTCCAGCTGGACATCTGTCAACCTTCTTAGGTACAATGTCCCACCCAGTAGCCTTTGAGGAGGGCTGCATTTGGGGAAAACCTGATTCCAAGTCTGACTGACACCTCATTACCAGCCGTAGACTCAGCCAGTGTTTCTCACCCTTTGACTTGTAGCTTTAAAAAATTCTACAGATGTTCAAGCCCATCCCCAGAGTTTCTGATTCTGTGTGTCTGGGGTGGTGCCAGTTACCTGCGATTTTGAATAGTGTCCCAGGGAATCTTACATGTTGTAGAGGTTGAGAATCACTACATGAGGAAGAGGTCTGAGTTGTTGTTTTGTTGTTGTTGTTGTTCTTCTTCTTACTCTTCTTCCTCTTCCTCTTCTTCTTCCTCTTCCTCCTCCTCTTCTTCTTCTCTACAGTGTATGTCTCCATTTTACAACTCTGTATTTTTGTTAGTGTTTTCTGAGATGGAGTTTTGCTCTGTTGCCCAGGCTGGAGTGCAGTGGCATGATCTTGGCTCCCTGCAACCTCCCCCTGACAGGTTCAAGCGACTCTTCTGCTTTAGCCTCCCAAGTACCTGGGATTAAACTCAACACCATGCCCAGATAATTTTTGTGTTTTCAGTAGAGACGGGGTTTTGCTATGTTGGCCAGTCTGGTGTCAAACTCCTGACCTCATGCGATCTGCCCACCTTGGCCTCTCAAGGTGCTGTGATTACAGGCATGAACCACCATGCCCAGTCCCGTTTTAAAACTCTTTTTGATGTGAAGCATGTTTCCTAGAGGAAATTGGTTTTGTGTTGAAAGAAAACTGAGGTGATGTAGGGAATCTGAGGTCCTTAGCCTCCTGGGGACTCTGCCTCCTGTTCCCAGCCTGGGCATTGGCATGGTTTCATTGCACATCTGGACTTGCAGGTTAATTTGAGATATAAAGAAGCAGTAAAGAGGGACAGCACTGTTGAGGGGGTTTCCTGAGCTCCTCGGGGCAGATACTACTGGGACCTGGAACTCTGAACAATACAAATGATAATTTGGAGACATGGAGGTTGAATTGAAGCTTTCTTGGAGAAACATTCTTTGTATGGGTTCTTCTCATTTTACACCTCATGGCCTAACACCTTTTAGAATAGAATCTCCATTCCTCAGCACCATGCTGTGAGAAGCCAGGCAGGAAGTAGCGCAGTAAGATTAGCAGGTTTTTACACTTACCATTCAGGGAATTAATATGGGAATAGTAAAGGGGTGTGTCACAGCCGTAGGCTTCTCTGATGGTTGTTTTCCAAGGAAGAGCTCAAACGGCAACATCTAAGGCTGAGATGAAATCAGAGGAATCTACCTATGCTGTGATGACTATCTCATCGCTTGTGGAAAATGCCCAAGTAGCTGTAGGTTTAATCAGAGGCAAGAGAATGAAGGTTGTACTTTTGTGGCCCGTGAGTGCTTTGATGAGGACGTTTGTGTCTTTCCTTCTATTGGTCCCATGTGGTCACTCACCTTGTCACAGAAGTTATGCCAGGATTTACTAAAGAGTGTCAACTCAAATAGCAAGCGGCTCCTTCCAGTTAACTTGTGGTTGGAGGAGAGAACCTTTGCGGGGCTGCGTTCTCTTAGCAGTGCTCTGAAGCGATTTGCCCAAAAGTGGACCAGAAGAAAGGAAAGGTGAGCCAAGCACTCTGAGCGTTCCAAGCACCATGTAATCTATTTTACGTATGTAATTCTCTCATGTATTATCATTAATAGCCCTGGGAAGTACTTCTTAGTAGTTCTTTATGGAATAGATGAGACCCAGTGGTTCAGTGAGATAAGACAACTTGTCCAGGGGTACACAGCTAGAGAGTGATAGGGCTGGAATTCAGACTTAAGTCTGTTGGGTTCTGAAGTCCACTTTGAGGTCCCCCTGACCTATGCTGCTGTCTATGGTTGGTACCTATGACAGTGTCACCATCCCTCACTTCAGAACATCTTCTTTGCTGTTGAACTGGATGGTAAGCCCTTAATTCCGTTAGGAGAAAAATCATAAAGAGATGCCTTATAACTGATGCTTTAAGGTTACCTTATACTGCTATCAGCCTTGCACTGCAGCTGTCAGCAGTCATTCTAGCACCCACTGTGAAAGAAAACAATATCATAGCTAGTCAGAGGATCCCTGCGTTCATCTTCACTAAGTATATTTAGATTATACTTTTGATTTCTGAGTAGTCAATTGTATTTATCAGCAATACATTTTGTCTAGAATTTAGTAGTGTTACATTTAGCTAGAATTTTATAATGGCATAAACAATACCCTGGAGGAAATAGGATATCACCGTGTGATACAAAGCTAACATTAGTAAAATAAATATTAATCCAAGGTTAACCATTAGCCTAAACTATCTCTTAATTCAGATTCCAAAATAAGCCTTACTGTGTCAAAAAAAATTATTTCTGCCCAGTTTGACATTCTAATACGAAAATCACCACAGACTTGCAAAGGCCTAGTATGAGTAGTATTAACTGGCTCCATAACTTAATGACAGAATGCCAGTAACATTGCCTGGGACCACATGATTTTAAGCTTTCATCACAAGATTTCTCAAATGTTAGCTCTGGGAGATGATTGTTTAGTTTGACTATTATGTTCTGCAGATGAAGAAACAGCAGAGGTAGGTGGTGTTTCAAAAGTCACGAGGCTGGGTGGATCACAGAAACGGCCTCTTTACTACTTACTTTGTCACAAAACTTTAGTTTTGCCTTTAATTGGAGTATTTTTAAGTTACACTTGGGCTGAGTCTATAAATGTAGCAGACTATTAGGTGTGGCCCAGTTTATAGTTATGTGTTACTCAATCTCAACTGATCAACAGAAACATGCCGCAGAGGCTGCAGGGTGTGTAGAGTGATGGCTGTCAGTATTCAGCCTCATTGGTCTGAGTTCTCTCAAACCCAGAGTATGAGTAGGTGGCCAACAGATTTTGGAAGCCTTTGAAATATTATTCTAGTTGCTTAGTTACTGCAGAACAATCATTATTTTTTTTTGGTGGCGGTTCCAACCCCAATGTGCAGGCTTTGTGGCTGCTGCAAGGTAGCAGTGAGAGGAAGAATGAGGAGTTTAAGCTGAAAGTGAATGTCTGAAAATGAGCATAATCCTGAGCAAGGCTTGCCATCAGAGTAAGTAATGGTTGATGACATTAACAAAAATTGAATGTACTTCCCTACAGCTATGTTGTTGTGAATTATACTTGCTTATTAGTAGAAAATACTGAGATTTGGTAGCCTAACACATTTTGAGAGTGTCAGTTAGAATGGAATCAAATGACTATACTTTTAATGCTGGAAGCTGATCTGATACTATATATAGGCCATAATTTTGCATTAGATCCAATGCAGCTTAGGATTTTTTCTTCTCAAGACATTCCCAGATAACCATAAGCTGAGGGAGTTTGTTAACACTAGACCTGTCCTACAGGAAATCCAAAGGGACTTCTGAGGGCTGAAATGAAAGGATACTAGAGAATAAGTCAAAGATGTATAAAGAAAAAAGTAATATCAGTATAGATAAATCCATGGACAATTATAGAAGCTAGCATTGTTTTAACAGTGGCTTGGAACTCTACTTTTTGTCTTCTACGTGATTTAAGAGAATAATGGATTTTTTTTTTTTAAAAAAAGGTATTGGTTTATGTTTTTGGATACACAATATACAAGGATGTCGTATTTCCCCTTAGCTTTACTAAGGTATGATTGACAAATAAAAATTGCGTGTATTTAAAGTGTAAAAAGAAAAGTAACTTTTTTCTCCAGTGTATGTGTCTATGTCAGTGGTTGCCCTTGGGGTCTAATTTGGCTATTAGCCCATTCCATTTACTGGGACTTCCAGCTGAAAAATTATTTGAGGTACCTCAAAATGGGACCTGTTGAAATGGCTGTCTTTCTCCAAGTGAGCCTGTTATTTGGTGCTCTTTTTACTACAAGTGATAGCAAACCCAGTTCATACTGGCTGTCGCAAATAAGAGAATCTGTTGGCTTATATACATACACAGGGGCTACTGATTTCTAGGATGCCTTAATCCAAGGACTCAGATGCCTTAGCTTTGCTCTTTATGGTGGCTTCCTTTTTAGTTAACGGTAAAAAAAGGCTACAGCATCTCTAAATTTAAGTCAAGCTGAAGAGTGAGCATGCCTCTCTATGTCTTTGCAGCAGATCCCAAGTTTGACTCTCACTGGCCTTGACTGGGTCATGTGTCTATCTCTAAACCAATCTCTTTGATGGAGTGGATTGAATTACTCAGTTGACCAGCTCTTAGTCATGTGTATCACTCCTGAAGCCAGATTATTTTCTTCACACTTGAACTACAGAAAATGTTGGTTTTACTAGGGGCTCTCAGGCTCTTTAAATAAAAATATCAGGACTTTGAGGGCAAATAGGCAATAAAAGTTATATTCCTCAACCTGCCCCATACAGTTTTGCTAATGTATATTACAAGTTTTATATTATCTAAGTAGTCTTTCATTGGAAGTGCTGCTTTTTTTTTTTTCCTCATAAGGTTTGTCTATTGGTGTATTTGAATTATCTGTGAAAACTTTAATCATATTCTTCTAGTATGCTGCATTCACCAGGACAGTATTTAAAATCCCAATGAATGGAGGAATAGAGTCACTTGCGGTGCCTAGTTATAGCCATGACTCTCCTAAGAAAGGGCCAAGTTATGGGACATTACTATCTGCAAGCTGATTTGTTATTAATATATATATAATATCTATCTATATGTGTATAGATATTATATATTATATATGTTTTTTGCTCCAGCAGCTCTAGGACTCATTTGGGTAACAGAGATAGCTGAAATAGAGCCTCGGCTGGTAGATGATCATCTTTAAGAAAAATTGTAAGCTTTTGCATCTGAATTCTTTTCCTGTTAATGAAGATGAATAATTTTCTAAATTGAGAAAGTTAGAATAAATTTGTTAATCTTTTGAAATTATACTGAGCTCACCATTTAAAAATATCTACAGCAGCAGCTTTCTGTCTACACGTTAAGAGACCAATCTAACCATATCAAGATAATCCATTTTTATTCTCTGCTTTATGGGCCTTGGGTCCCCAGAAACTGAAATTATGAGTATGTATTAATATATTATTGATACTCAGTAGCTGATGTATTTTACATGTTCATTCCAGGAGTTAGAGAAGCCCAGACTTCAATTAAAGTATTTTTATACAGTAAGTAGCAGGTTTTTTTTTTTTTTTTTCTTTTCTTTTTTAAGACAGAGTCTCACTCTGTTGCCAGGCTGGAGTGCAGTGGCGTGATCTCGGCTCACTGCAACCTCTGACTCCCTGGTTCAAGCAATTCTCCTCCCTAAGCCTCCTCAGTGACAGGTTTTTAAGACAAAACAAAATGTGTATTTCACAATTAATATGTTGCACAATTCTGCCACAAATTAATATAACATTTTAATTTGGGGACTTTAAGAGGACATTATTTCAACTTTAGTTTTACTAATAGCAAAGTAGGTGAGAGGGGATATCAAAATTTCATAACTGAGTATGAAACTATGAGTCAGGCCTGAATATGCTATTTATATCTGACAGTATTACCTGCTCTCCTGTTCCTCCCCAATCCCTGCTGCTTTAAAGATTTTGTATTTGATTTTCACAGTTTTACTCTGATGGCTCTTAGGTATATTTTATTTATATTTCTCCTAATTGTGGTTCATGGAGCTTGTTGGATCTCTGGCTTGATATCTTTCACCAGTTTTGGAAAACTCTTGGTGGCTGTCTCTGTAGCTATTGATTCTTTCTCATGGTTCTCTTTTCCTTTTGGAAAATAGTTACACATATATTACTTCTTCATGTCTTAAATGTGACTTAAGCTGTTTCTCGTATTTTCAATTCTTTTGTTTTTCTCTCTGTGCTTCTGATTAGATTTTCTTCTACTGACACCTGTTGTACTCCACTAAAACTTTTCTGTGTCTACCCTTTTAAACCTATCTATTGAGTTTTTAATTTCAATGATTGTATTTCAGTTTTCCTCTTTTTATAGAGCCTAGGTGTCTGGTAAGATTCTCTATCTTTAACATATTTTTTGAATGTAGTAATTGTAGTTATAGTAAAATTCTATTTTGATGAATAAAATAACTAGATTACCAGTGAGTCTATGTATTATCAGTTTTTTATCTTGGTTTTGGTGATTTGATCTTGTTTTCTGTCATGCTTTGTAATTTTTCGTTAAGCACCTCATACTCTATGTGAACATTTTTAGGCTCTCTAGATGCTGTTATATTCCTCCAGGGAAGATCTGTTGTTTTCTGTTGGCAGTAGGATAAAGATGTTCATCTAGATTGAATCAACAATTATGATAATTGGAGTGAAATTTCAAGTTAGTCTGTTTTCATTTGGTTTGCTTCTAAGGTATAAGCCACTGAAAGTCTCAGCAGAAGGCCTGCAGTATTTACCAGGACTCTTTCCATAGTAGGCCCTAAATGTCAACTCCTAAGTTGAGTGGCATGGTCATAAAGTCAGCTTAGCTTTTTAGCCTCTTAGCAGAAGCTTTCTGTTTATTTTCTTGTCCTTTTACAACTCAAAGCTTTAGAGTGCAAAGGCTGGAAAGAATGTTTGGTTCATTTTTCTGAAGCTGTCTTTCCTCTCAGATCTTTGTGCCTCGTGTTCTGGCTGCATTGGTAGTCCTAGATTTCATTTTTCATCCCAGTGAGATTGCTCCAGGCTTTGGGCTGCAGCTGTCTGGTTGGCCAATGTGGCCTGGCCAGAAATCAGTGAATGCTCTGCAAAGACCAAACAGTACAAAGGAGGGTCTCCCCTCAGGGTGTTTTCCTTAGTCCCTCAAGTTTTGCGTGCCTTGATTGAAGACCAAAGTCTGCAAACAGCGAACAGCAGCTATTCCTCCTTCTCTTCCTCCTCCTCCTTTCTGTCCTTTCCCTTCCTTCTTCTTCATCCAGCTTTTGTAATTGTTCTCAGTGGGAGACTTAGTGTGGTATTACTGTTACTTTCTGTAATTCCTGTGCAATCCAAGTTTTTCCATGACTGCAATACGTATGGTAGTATTATCTGTTCATATCAAGGTTTTCCTATGGGAAAATAGGGTACGCAAATACCATAACTGTTTTTCAGTTAAAATCATGTTATATGCTATTAGAATTCATCCTTTAACTTTTTGTTTATTCAGTGTTGAATATGCTAGAAGCTGAGGACACTGCTATGAACTAAATAGGCATAATCCCTGCCCTTGGTTGAGGATCTTATAGTATGGTAGAGGCAAATACCTATGTGTCCATCTCTATCTCTACTTAAATCTACATCTATCTATAATTGCATATTATTATAAGAGCTACAAAGGAAAATTAAAATGAATTATGAAAGAGACTTAGAACACTGACTTAATTTATACCAGGGGAAAGGTTTTAGAGAATGTGCCCCTTTGGAGGTGTTGGCTGAGACCCGTAGTGAAAACCAATTAGCCAGAGCTTTCTAGAAGAAACAGCACATGTGCTGCAGACCCTTTCAGCCAAGAAGTTGGTTCATTTAAAGAACTGAAAAGATGCCAGTGAGGCTTTCAGCAGTGTAAAGGACATGGAGGGAGTGAGAACAGAGGAAAGTGATGTGAACTGAATTTGAAGCTAGGGCCAGATCAAAGTGGGCCTTTTAGTCCGTGCTAAGGATTTTGGAATTTCTCCTAAATGATGTGGGAAGCCGTCACAGGATTTTGAGTACGGCACTTTAATGATTGACAATTATCACTCTGGACTGGGTGTGGTAGATAGGCTCAGGTTCATTTTTACGTAAATGTTTTTGGTGTTAAAACTTCCTGATTGAGTCAGGGTGCTGTGACTCATTACTGGATTCTCAGCACTTAAGGATGTGAGGCAGGAGGATCACTTGAGGCTAGGAGTTTGAGACCAGCCTGGTCAATGTAGCAAGACCCCCAAGAGAAAATACGGAATACGGAAGGAGAGGGTGGTTTGCAGGGTCGACATGATCTTGATATCAGATAGGATGAAGATTCAAAAATGTTGGGATTCGGCAACATGGAAATCAGGGGTAACCTTCAGAGGGACAGTTTGAGTGTAGTGGTAGAGGTGGATATCAGAAGTCAGACTGAGTCAGACTGAGGAATCAGGAGAGAGAAAATAGAGACACCTTTTTAAGAAACTTGGTGGTGTAGGCCTAGAGGAAGGTGTGTAGCATAGTTTTGAGTAGTAGCTAACACACACACAGATGTAAGTGCACAGCGAATACAGGGATGGTAGGATCTGCAGTCTTGCAGGTCAGAATCTAATCATTTTGCTTGTGTATTAAAGTACAGGCTAAGCTACCCCCAAATGCAGTTGCTTAAATGAAAGTTAGTATTTCTCTCTTAAAGTCAACAGATGATGATTGACTCCACATGCAAGGGAGGCTATAGGAAAATAAATGTCTTCTTCCTCCAGGCAGCAGGATCACAGGTGGCTGACTCCTAAGTACAGGAAGGATGTACACAAAGTCCCAGAGCATGACAAATGGTCACTCCAATGCGCCATCCTAAAGTCCTCTCACTTGACTTTGTGCTGGCCTAGCTCACATAATAGGGCTGGACTTTTGAGAGTGATAATGCTAGAAATGGTGATAAATTTTTATTTGAATTGCAAGTGGTGTAGTGAATAGCTAGGGGGATAGAATTTGAGGATGGTATCATCGGTAGCCGACGTGTTGCCTTACACTTCAGGGACGACCTGCGGTGCCACTTGCACCTGGACCATGAAGGTTGGAGCTGATCTGGAACATGTTCTAGCCCATCTGCTGAGTGAGAGGCTGTGGCACTGGCGTAATTTTTTCCATTGCTCCAGTCAGTGTGGCCACACCTATGGGATCCAGTTACCCGCATGCCAACCAGCTCTTTATTTTTCTTTTGAATTAACTGTGGCAGAGGGCTGGACTAATGTCTCATGTGATGTGATGCCAATAGTTTGGCTTGGCCATTGGCTGTGAGTGCTCTAGGGGACCTGGGAGGCATCTCAGCCGCCTCTCTACCTTTACAGTTAAAGACACAGTCTTAACTGCAAAGTTGCTGCAGCTTGTTACTCAAGTCAGACGGCTGGAAAGCAGCAAGTCTTGGACCGAAACCCATGCCTTGTTACTTTAAACCCAGTGGGAGTGTGTCTTACCTACCCTTATATTTTCGTTGTCTGGCATGCTAACCTGATACCTACTAGATGCAACAGGATAGTTGGAATTGCTAATTAAAATTTTCCTTTCTTGTTTATTTTTAATTTTTTTTTTGAGACAGCGTCTTGCTGTCACTGAGGCTGGAGTGCAGTAATACAATTACAGATCACTATAACCTTGAACTCCTAGGCTCAAGAAATCCTCTCACTTCAGCTTCCTGGGTAGCTGGGTAGCTAGGACTACAGATGTGTGCCACTATACTAGGCTTCTTTTTTTTTTTTCCCCCCCCAGAGATGGGGTTGGGCTTTATTGTCTAGGCTAGTCTCAAACCCCCGGTCTCAAGCAGCCCTCCTGCCTTAGCCTCCCAAAGTGCTGGGATTACAGGCCTGAGCCACTGTGCCTGGCTACTAATTGAGATTTTCTTATGCTACATGCCTCAGTCCCAACAGTAGAGCTAGTATCGTGTTGAGAACAAAGTTATGAATTCTCCAAGGCCAACTACAACTCTCAGTCTATTTCCAGGTGCAAGAAAGGGCACTGATTTGTCAGACTTTGATTAATGACATAAGAAGAGACCAGGGATAGAGGAGAAAATGGACTCTTTCTTTGTGAATAAATACATGTTACCCCTCTCTCTCCTTCCCAAAGGGGAGTAAAGAGTCTAATGGGGTTTGGATGTTTCCATGCTTCTGAGGTGGGTGTGGAGGGCGAGAGGGTTGCTCGTGTCATTTGCGGGGTGTCTAAGAGGGGAGTAAGCGAGCTGTGTGCTTTTTTATTGGATGACTACTGATTGCACTTGCCGACCTGCCCCAGTACTGATAGAGCAGTAAGGTGTGGCAGTATAACCAACTGCAGAGGAAACAAGTCAGCCTCCTCAAATTCATGATCTCTGAGAGATTCACTAGTAGGACCCCACTCACAGGCGGGCCCAATATTGGCTCTGGCCTACAGAGTTAAGACTGATGGGGCCATCAGCAGGTGGGGTAGAAAGGCTCTCATATCAAAGCGGTATAGCATGGGGCTGCCAGTGGGGGTCTGCTGGATGGTGTGGTCAGACCTAATGAGAGATCATTAGTGCCCAGAGGAGGGGATTGAGGTCCCTGCCAGTAAGACTTGATGGGGGTCTCCATCCATATCATCTGTGGTAACCACCGAGGAGGTGACAGCAATCTTAGCACCACTGTGACAGGTTCATATGAAAGATGGGGAATAGGCCGGGTGCAGTGGCTCAAGCTTGTAATCCTAGCACTCTGAGAGGCTGAGGTTAGCAGATCACCTGAGGTCAGGACTTTGAGACCAGTCTGGCCAACATAATGAAACCCCGTCTCTACTAAAAATATAAAAATTAGCCGGGTGTGGAGGTGCGCCTGTCATTCCAGCTATTAGGGAGGCTGAGGCAGGAGAATCTCATGAACCCAGGAGGTGGAGGTTGCACTGAGCTGAGATCGCACCACTGCCCTCCAGCCTGGGCGATAGAGCAAGACTCCATCTCAAGAAAAAAAAAAGAAAGAAAGAAAGAAAGAAAAAAAAAGTATAGGGATAGCAACAAAGAAAATGACTACTTACTACTGAGGGAAACATCCTCTCCAGCCTTTCTGGGCTCTATGATCAGAGGAGCATGCACAGAGAACAGGGATGGGGTGTGGTGAGCAGACAGCACCTGCCCCCGTCTCTTGGCCCACGTATATCTTCCTGTCTGAACCATTAGACCACCTGCTCGGCCTGCTCTGCAGAAAGGAGGGGAACTTAGAATTGGGCATAAGATTGAAATGTGGACCTTCTTTAAAAAAGAAGGCTCTTTATTATTAAAATCTCTCAGTAGTTAAAAAAGTATACTACAATGAATTCTGATGAACCTATCACTCAACTTCAACAGTTACTAACATTTTCCCAATCTTATTTCATCTAACCCTCCCCAACTTTTATTTTGTTTATTGAAAAATATTAGGGGAATATTTTAAAGTAAATCCAAGCCATTCTACTGCTTCACATGTCCATACTTTTGTTTATACTTCTAACAGATAAAAACATTTTTTGATAAGTCGTTATACTATTACTACTTCTAACAAAATTTCTTAATATCCTAGAATACCCAGTCAATATTCAAGTTATCACAGTTGTTTCAAAGGGTTGCTTTTTGTTTTGTTTTGTTTTAACAGTTGCTTTTCCGACATTGATTTGATGGAGAAGCAGGATTATTTGTCCTATGGAAAGTTTTACCCACTTAACTGATTACTTCCGAAGGATGTCTATTTAATGTGTTTCTCTATCTCTGGTATTACCTGCAAGCTAGTAGGCAGATTTAGAAACTTGAGTAGATTCAGCTTCAGTTTATTTTTAGGCAAGAATACTTAATAGTTTGTGCTGTATATACTGGACTATTTTCATAACCCAAAAAATTAACTAAAATGTTCTGGGATGGACTGAGAATTAAGGTTGCTAACTTCCCACGGGGGAGATGGGACAACCAGAGCGCAGCTAGTGGTAGCAATTACTGGAAAAAATAAAACCACTATGTTCAGCCTCTTCAGATACTCTGGTTATAGAGGCGAGGTGTAATGGAATTTTAAAATTGCATTTTGCACTAGGGATCCAAATTCAATAAATGTGTGAGTTGGCAGACAAGGCAGTTTTGAAAACTGCTCCACAGCTCTAAAATGGTCAGATTATGGAGAGGATTTTTTTTTTTTTTTTTTTTGAGACAGAGTCTCACTCTGTTTCCCAGGCTGGAGTGCAGTGGCGCAATCTCAGCTCATTGCAACCTCCACCTCCTGGGTTCAGGAGATTCTCCTGCCTCAGCCTCCCGACTAGGTGGGGATTACAGGCGCCCGCCACCATGCCTAGCTAATTTTTGTGTTTTTAGTAGAGACAGGGTTTCACCATGTTGGTCAGCGTGGTCTTAATCTCCTGACCTCGTGATCTGCCTGTTTTGGGCTCCCAAAGTGCTGGAATTACAGGGGTGAGCCACCACACCTGACCAGAGAGAGGATTTTAAGATATTTTAGACAGTCTGCCATCTTATCTCAAACCTGTGGGATGGTCGTGAGACTCCTTGAAGCACAGTTCGGTGGTGCATAGGGCTGGAGGGCACGGCCAGGGTCAGACTCCTGAACCTCAGGCAGTGAGAGGTGGACCAGCTGTGGCTTTGGTGCCAGTTCCA
This sequence comes from Colobus angolensis palliatus, assembly GCF_000951035.1. Lineage (NCBI taxonomy): Eukaryota > Metazoa > Chordata > Mammalia > Primates > Cercopithecidae > Colobus > Colobus angolensis. Next base: position 661,395 of record NW_012114977.1, on the reverse strand, counting down.
CACCATCTGTGTGGCTGCCCTGTTAGTATCCACCTGCCCTGCTAGCATTTGTTGAGCAAAATGAGGCTATGTATTTATTGTCCCTGCATGATAGGTGAGCCTCATGTGAAAGAGCAGCATAGCTTTTTGGTTCTGTCTGATACATTGGGCTGCATGGAGGAACCCTATGAGTAAGAGGCTGGAAATGGATGCCAGATTCCAAGTGGCTGTGGAAGTTGTTGCAAGAGACCATTGGCACTAGGTTGCATTTGCTAGGTCCGGGGGACCTGCGGGAGAGATGGTTTCCAGGGCTGAGAGTCTCCAAGTCCCCCCAGAGTAGTTCATACAAGAGATAATGAACTTTAAACATCTACCAGCTGGGCACGGTGGCTTGGGCCTGTAATTCCAGTACTTTAGGAGGTCAGGGCTAGAGAATTACTTGAGGTCAGGAGTCTAAGACCGACCAGCCTGGACAGCATTGCAAGATGCCATCTCTACAATACCAGCCAGGCAAGATGGTGCACTTGTATTCCCAGCTTATCTGGAGGCTGTGGTGGGAGGATCGCTTGAGCTCAGGAATTTAAGGCTGCAGTGAGCTATCATAGCACCACCACAGTCAAGCCTGGGTGACAGAGACTTTTTCTCTAAAAATTTAAATAAGTATCTGCTAGGCCCAAAGAATGGATTGCCAGCTTAGGATGGAACCAGTCCTGTTAAGGACTCTTACTCCTTTTCTTCTTCCTGCTTTATCCCAAACACCTTGAGGGAGCTAGCAGTTGTGAGGAGAGAAGCCTGATACATCCCCTTCCCAAAACTAGCCTATCCCTGGAAGGAGAGATGGAACTCTTAAATTAGGTTTTCAGTATTGATTATTAAAAGAGATTGGTTTAGGAGACCGAGGCAGGCACAGCACTCGAGGTCAGAAGTTCGAAACCAGCCTAGCCAACATGGTGAAACCTGTATCTATAAAAAATACAAAAATCAGCTGGATGTGGTGACACACACCCATAATCCCAGCTACATGGAAGGCTGAGGTAGGAGAATGGCTTAAACCCGGGAAGCAGAGGTTACAGTGAGCAGAGATTGCACCATTGCACTCCAGCCTGGGCAACTGAGATGGACTTCATGTCCAAAACAAAGGAATACTTTATGACATTAAGTGACTGTTAGTTACCTAAGAGTGGACAGAAAGGTCCTGGCACCTGCCAAGGTTTTCCTCCAGAGCTGAGGAAGGCCACCCACCCACTGCTGATTTTTTAAAGGGGCAGAGGGAGAGCAAGATGATTTGTTTGATCACGTTCCAGCAGTTGTGCTTGTTCAACATTCTAGTTGCTAAGACGGGCAGTTGATGTTTGAATGAAGAAGTGGGTAAGGGCTAATTTGCAGGGTACAGCTGGATGAGGAGAGGATGAACCAAGCTGACTTCATCTCTTTCATGTCTTGAGATCAAAGTAAAACCTCCGAATGCTACAGCCATGGGAGTGTATCCTTTTAAATGATCTGCCGGCGGGAGTTGAAAAACCTACTTCCAGTTCATTTCATCTTTTGCCCCTGTGTATTTGTCATTTAGTTTCATTTCCACCAGTTGTAACAAGTATAATTTTGATTCTGAATCCCTCATACTGTCTTCCTGCTTTTCAAATGTGATTTTTAGGATTTTTGGGACTGCAGCAATTTTCTGGAGAAAGTACTCAATTATATCTCATTATGGCTTATTTATCTTCACTGGAACAGAGTGAAAAATAGTCTCTTTTGTGTTTTGTGGACGTTCATGAAAAAATCTTACTGTGAATTATCTGTGAACCCAGGTAATACACATTAAGTGTGTAAACATTTAATAGTGCTGTGAAATGCCATTAGCGTTTGCTGTCTAATTTCCACCTTTAGCATGGGAATCGTGCCTTGCAACGTTATCCACCCAAAGGAAAAAATAATTTTATTTGCCATTGGGTAAATAGAATTAGTTTGAACTACTAGAATAATTTATTGTAGTTGCTGAATAAAAACTTCTTTGTCAGTAGTATGTACACAGAAAATGATTTATTTGCTGGCCAAGGAAGCCTTTCCCTTCATTGATATTTGAGCCCTGACCATAGGTAAGGCCAGTTTATCTGAAGAGACTCTTGAGTCCTGTTGCTTTTTGCTTTCTCGATTTCTCATGTTAAGCTGTTCTGAAAATTACTGTTATTTTTCTCTTAGAATCAGTGTTAAGCGTACAATACTCCTGTTCTTTCACTGAATATCCATGAAGAATGACAAGGAAGGGTGAACATTAATGGCATGAATTTCAACGTTTTCATTCGTTTCATCTAGGCAGATGAGTTTGATAGGTAGATAAACAAGTAAATCTTCTGGGGAAGTGGCTCTGATGTTACGGGTTGGGAAGATGGAACTCTAAAAATTTAAAAAGCGTATGAAAACACGATTATTATTTTAGGGGAAGTATGTAAATATTTTTGTTGTTGCTGCCGATGCTTTTCTGGTTGACGGGCAGATTTTGCTGTTTTCAGTATGAGAAAAACACTTGATGGTGGCTGATGTTTTCTAGCCATTGAAAATAGGAAGTGATTGGCATGTACCATTGATGTGGGAACCCCCCAGAAATAATGTAATGACTTATTTGGTGAAAATGAGGCAGGCAGTTTTAATCCAAATAATTTGAAATAAATCCATCTTATCTTTGTAGGCCCAGAAAACTTACAGTAACTTCTTTTAGGAAATGCAGGCATGTCATACATTAGCTTTCTGGGTAGTCCTTGTCTGATAGCAAAGAGGGCAGAAGTTTCTGTTCTCATTTTGCTGAGGGACAGTAGATTTGCTTTAAAGCTCTGAGAAGTCAGTGGCTAAAATAGCTGAGGCCGTTTTTCAGTGGGCTTTGGCTGGGAAAGCTGAAAGTAATATCTTTCTCTGTGACTTTCCAATATAATTTTTTTCAGATATTGGTAATTTTCATCCAGAGTTACTTTCAAAAACCCCTTTCTGCTTTAGTCATTAACTTAAAATATGTGTAGTTCCCTTTTAGCATAAATGCCATATTGGCCATATTAGTTGGGGAGGAAGAGTGGCAGCTGACAGTGACTCTTTCCCTGGTCCTGTTTTATTGGGTTTTTTTGGCTACTCTTAATTGTTTTCTGGACTTTGACCAGATAGGCAGCAGGCTGAAGTCAGTAACAATTCTCAGGTGCCCCCTACTCTAGAATTCTAGGACTTCCTTAGTCATAGGTGTTGATGTAGGGACTAGTTCCTGTACGATAGCAGGTTTGTCAGATGCATGTCTTAGGCATATCGAATATGGAGCTTCAAAAATCAGAGACCTGTAATCCCGGTGCTTTGGGAGGTTGTGGCAGGCAGATTGCTTCAGCCCAGGAGTTTGAGACCAGCCTGGGCAATATAGCAAAACCCCATCTCTACAAAAAATACAAAAATAGCCAGGCGTGGTGGCACACATCTTTGGTCCCAGTTACTTGGGAGGCTGAGGCAGGAGATCACCTGAGCCTGGGAGGTTGAGGCTGCAGTGATTGTGCCACTGCACTTCTGCCTGGGTGACAGAGCAAGACCCTGTCACCAAGAAAAAAAAAAAATCAAATCAAATAAATAAATAAATAAAAATCAGAGGCATCTCTGTACTTTTGTTTGTTTGTTTGTTTGTTTTCCCTTTTTTCCTTTTTTGAGACGAGATCTCGCTCTTGCCCAGTCTGGCTGGAATGCAATGGTGTGATCTCAGCTCACTGCAACCTCTGCCTCCTGGGTTCAAGCCTCAGCTTGATTCTTGCGCTTCAGCCTCCCAAGTAGCTGGGATTACAGGCACCCACCACCACACTTGGCTAATTTTTGTGTGTTTAGTAGAGATGGGGTTTCACCATGTTGGCCGGGCTGGTCTCGAGCTCCTGACCTCATGATCTGCCCACCTCGGCCTCCCAAAGTGCTGGGATTATAGGCGTGAACCACCAGGCCTGGCCTGTACATGTCTTCTTAAATTAGAAGAACCCTCCCAGCATGAACCACTGCCCTGAACACCTTGGAAACCCTGCAGCCGTGGAGTCAGAGGTGCCACTCATTTCTGTCCCTGTCCTCATTACCTCTTGCTCTCCATTTCTGTCTGGATTAGGTTATGGCTCCTTTTAGGTGTTAATGAGGAGTGGACTGTTGAGACAGTTGGAATAGCTTCAGTATCTTTGTAGGGGGAGAGTACAATTCCTTATTGGATTGGTTAAATGATCCTTTCAAGTGTTCAAGCATTCAGATTATAGCCAACAGCAAAAATATGCTTAAAGAAAATTGGCTTCCCATAATTAAAATGATTAAAACCAATATTAAACCTTGGGAAACAGCCAACACTTTTTCTTTCTTACCTTTCTAATGAGGTGTAACTTACATAAAGTACACAAATCTTAGGTATACAGTTCAACAGAGTTTTACATATGAATATATCTGTTTAATCACCACACAAATCAAGATGTAGAACACTTCTAGAACCAAAAAAAATAGGCCCCCAATCTACGCTCCCTTCCATTTAACATCCCCTGCCCCAAAGTGCACCACTATTTGGACCTCTAATCTGACCAAACATCTTGGATTACTTTTGCCTGCTCTTAAACTTCATACGAATAGCATCACAGAGTATGTCTTCCTTTATATGTGACTTCTTTCATTGTGTCTCTGAGATTGATCTGTATTGCTGCATATAGCAATGATTTGTTCTTTTGTTGCTGTGAAGTATTGTATTAATATTAATATAATTTATCCATTCTACTGTTGAATATCCTTGTACATGCTTTCTGGTGGACATGTCTGTTGTTGACCTACTGGGTCATAGCGTAGGCCTAGGTTTATCTTTAGAACACACTGATGAACAGTTTCACAGATTGGTTATATCAATTTCGACTCTACCAGCAATGTATGTGAGCTCCAGTTGCTCCACATCCTTGAAAGCACTTCGTATTGTCAACAACCAACTTTTAACACTAAAAAAAGTGCTAGCTCCAATTTAAAAGTAGTTTTGTTTGTTTGTTTTTGTATCTCCAGAACTCAGATACTTCTTCTTAAGTTTTCATTCACCAAGTGCCAATATTCAGTATTGGATTCAAAGAGCTTTATTGTATCACAAGGTCTATAAGAGGACAAAACATCACTCCTGCTTTGATGAGTTTACTGTATTTCACCAGGGTCTCAGAGAGAGTATTCCATCAGCGGTGTGAGTCAGGTTGTGAGCAAGTGCCATGATCAATAGTCTCTCAAACCTGTCTTAACAGCAGGATCTAGTACCCACCTTAAATAGTCAAGCACGTGATGCTTGTCTCTAGCGTCTTTTCCGTTTTCCTCTAGCACTCTACTATCATTAACTGTGTACTTTCCAGGATACCCGACTACGCCCATCTGGCAAATAGCACTGTGTACTCCCTATTGGTCTTTTTAAAAGCTCTCTCTCATTTCTTTTCTACATTACCAGAATTGATTGCTCCAAATCTTGCTTTTGACTCAGGTAAATGAAGTTGCAGTGTTAAAATTGCATCATGGTTCATTTATGTTACCTCCTCCTGGAAGTATTTTTATTTTAGTAATGGATTCCAGGACACATAGTGTCTGAGCTACAACAGATTAGCCATTGATACTTGGATGTTTGCTCTTTTGAGGCTAATGGAGAATTTTGAAAGGAAGTCTTGATAAATATCCCCATAAAGGAAGCTGTGTATTCTACCTACATTTAAAGGTAGCTCTAATAGGGAGCTATGGAAATGGATAAAAATTGAGACAGAAATTTCAAATTACTACAACGCGAGGATGAATTGGAACTGTATATCTGTTGGTTTGGACCATTTCATTCTGGATGTACTGACTGAGTAGAATCTCAGATTTTTTTGAAGTTTTATATATATTGCCACTGTAGACCTTAGATTCCACCAGACTTTTCTTTATACTCACTATAAAATTAAAGAATTTAACGTCCTTTTGTTTTTCGCATTTAATACAGTACTTAGTGTGGAAATTCAAATGATTATTTGATGTTTATTTAAATTTTGGATAATCCTGGTCCACCATCAGAGCCTATATTGCACCCATCTGATCAGAATTCTTATACAGCCATGCACCACATTATGATATCTGGGTCTGTGATGGACCACATATATCATGGTGATCCCATAAGATTATAATACCATATTTTCCCTGTGCCTTTTCTATTTTTAGATAGGTTTAGGTACACAAATACTTACCATTGTGTCATAATTGCATTCAATACAGTAACATGTTTTACAGGTTTATATCCTAGGAGCAATAGGCTACACCATGCAGCCTAGGTGTATAGTAGGCTCTATTACCTAGGTTTGTGTCAGTACAATATATGATGTTTGCATGATTAAATCACCTAAGAGTGTGTTTCTCAGAATGTATCCCCATTGTTAAGTAACACATAAGTGTATAACACATCAAGATATCTCTACATTGCAAAAACCCAGTGTTTGAATGAGAAGATACGGTGGATGATTATATTCAATTTGATCTTTTTTCATTTGTTGAGACTAAAACCTATATATACACGAGTTACTTTTAGAAAACTCAGTGAAGTTACATCATTTTCGTAGTTAACATTTTATACATCTTGTATTAAATTGATTTCTAGATACTTTATATTTTTGATGACATAGTAAATGGTATCTTTTTTAACATTTCATTTTCTAACTCTTTGTGCTTATATTAAAATATAATTAATTTTTCCACATTGCATTTTACATCTAACAACCTTGTTAAACTCTTATGAATTCTGATATTTTATATGTGTTTTCTTCTGGATTTCGGATTTTTCCTATTTTCTACACACAGAAAATAGACACATCAGTAAATAATGACATTTTTATTTTGTCTTTTCTAATCCTTATATTTTAAAGTTTTTCTTCCTTGCCTTATTGCACAGGCTCAGATCTTGAGTACAGAGTTTAAGAAAGGTGATGGTAGTGGGTATCCTTATAATCCAGATCACAAAAGGAGAAGTTTTAACATTTCCCCAATAAGTGTAACATCTGTTGTAGGGTTGCCGTAAATACCTTTCATAAGATTAAGGAAGTAGCGTGCTATTTCTGGTGGATGATGAGTTTTATCACAAACTTTGTCTGTCACACTGTCTCTTAAATGTGGAAAATGGCAGTCCTGACCCCGTCTCATTAACATAATATTTCGGATTGACTTTTCTTACTTAGGTTGGGTTCCAGGCTGATCCTTCTACTCTTTTTTCTGGCTAACGAATGTTGGAAGAATTGACGTTGACAATCACCTAAGTCTCCCTCTTTGTGCTGGCGTACATCTGGTTTTGAGCAAGTACTGGCTCATCATCAGCTCAGGACTTCGGGGGTTTTTGTTTTGTCATTTTTCACTCCATCAGGTCTAGGCTTGAGTCTTTTCAGTTGAACCAATCTGTGTCCTAAGCCTGTATTTTGCCATTAGCCCTAAAGGTAACTGAGTGTTTGCATTGACCAGTGAAAACTCACCCATTAGGAGAGGAGGAAACTAGAGTATGAGCGAATTGTAGGCAGCACAGAGCTGTTCAGAGGGCTCTGAGCCAGAATCCAGGTACCTGGAGTCTCGCGGCTTTCTCATGGCAAGCACCTCACCCTTGAGAGCCTTTGCCTTCTCATCCTTAGAAAAAGGGGGGTTGGCTGTAAGTACTCATCAAGGGCTGCTTTTGCTCTAAGACTCTGAATCATTAAGGGTTGGCCCATTGTTATCCTCTTCTACGTTATCCCTTTAACCCTGAAGGAGTTGAGAATTTTAATCTTATATTTTCAGATGGGGAACTCCCTTACAGAGACATCAAGCAAGGGACTTCAAATCCTAACAAGAATGGAGCACCATGTTTTAGATCTGACCTGCAAAATGGAGATTGAATATATTTAATTGCACTTACTTAAAATGCAAAAGACCTATTTTCTTAGAAACGGAAACATCTTTTTGGTAACTAATATTTGTTGTACCAGGTTTTTTATAATGTGTATCACATATTAAGGAATCCATTAAGGGTGTATATCAGTTTCCTGTGGCTGCTGTGACAAATGACCATAAACATATGACTTTTAAGCTTATTTAAGCTTATTGTTTTAACAAAAAAAAATTATTTTCTCATGGTTCTGGAGACTAGATATTCAAGATGAAGTTGTCAGCAGGGCCGCATTTCCTCTGAAGGCTCCAGGAGAGAATGAATTCTTGGCTTCTTTTAGCTTCTGGTGGCTCCAGGCCACATCACTCCAGTCTCTGATCATGGTCACATTGCTTCCCCCTTTTCTGTGTCAAAATTCCATCTGCCTCTCTCTCTTATAAGAATGCATGTGATGACATTTAGGGCCCATCCAGATAATCCAGGATAAATTTCTCCTCTCAAGGTAATGAACTCTCTTACATCTTTTGCTATACAAGGTAATATTCACTCTTTCTGACATAGAAGACAAAAGGTTTTATGGATTAGGAGACAGACACATTTTGTTTGAGGCCACAAGCCATTCTAGCTACAACATGGAAGCTGTTACTATATTTTGATGATGATGTAACTCAAGATAACTAGAAATGGGCATTTAAAGACTAGATCAGCCTTGAAGTTTTTTTTGTTTTTTTTTTTTCTTTTTGAGATGGAGTCTTGCTCTGTTGCTCAGGCTGGAGTGCAGTGCCACAATCTCGGCTCACTGCAACCTCCGCCTCCTGGATTCAAGCGATTCTCCTGCCTTAGTCTCCCAAGTAGCTGGGATTACAGATGTGCACCACCACGCCAGGCTAATTTTTGTATTCTTAGTAGAGATAGGGTTTCACCATGTTGAGCGGTCTGGTCTTGAACTCCTGACCTCAGATGATCCACCCACCTTGGCCTCCCAAAGTGCTAGGATTACAGGCCTGAGCCACTGTGCCCAGCCTGAAGTTCTTTAATGTAGAAATAGAGGTGCTCTATTTTTAGCACTACAAGCAAAGAAGCTAGAGAAAATACTTGACTATCTCTCAAATTTATCCTTTGAACTTCCTGTTTATTTTTATTAGAATTGATCTTTAGAGGATCTTGAGTTTGAAAGATATGTCTAACTGCCTGAGTTGAATGAATGTCATAAATACAGGTGAAGAGATTTAATTTAAAAAAATGACATGATAGTTGAGGACTGTATTAGTTTTGTAGTCTGCCAAGTAGGCAGTCCTGCTACACTGCCTGGAGAGCTGACAGTTTATGCCAGAGGAGACTGAGGGGGTCCTTTATTTTACCTTTACTTACTCAATCTGGGAGTCAGATTAAAATTTTTTTCTATGATGTTCGTTGACTTTTAGAACTTTTCCGAAAGCTGGATTTCGGAAAAAGTTGGAAAGTCTTTTATGAAAGTTGGATTTCAGAAAAAGTTGGAGAGTCTTTAAAGTGATACATAATCTCTTCTCTCCATATACAGTAGGAAAAGGATATTTTTCAGCAAGGGTGCTTGTAACCTTTAAAGTTTGGCCAAATTTGTAATACAGTGGATACTTTAGTTCCTGAAATGCAGTGAATTCATTGAGGTCCTTTTATATGCAAAGCACAGCACAGCATGATGGAAGTGACCTAGATATGTTCACTCACTTGTCACTCATTGATTCCACCAGTATTTACTGAATCCCTGCTGTGTGCCTGGCACTGTTCTAGGAGCTTGAGAAACTGTGCTGAACAACCCAGATAAAGGTTTTGCTTTCATGGAGCTTACATTCTCATAGGGCGAGGCAGACAATTAAAAAACCAGAGAAGTACTAGAGAAAAAGTGCTATGCAGAGAATTAGAATGAGATGTGCTACTGAGTGAGCAATGGCTTCTTTTGATTGGATGATCCAAGAAGGCCTCTTGAAGGAGGTGATTTTAAGATGAACTGTGATTGGACACGAAAGACTGAGTCCTGTGGGTGACCTGCACAGGATGCAGAAGCATATAGGGGTGCTGTTCCAAGGTCCCCAAGGCAAGAAGGAGTGTGGCAGCTTTGAGGAGCCAAAATGTGGAACATTGTGGCTGCGGAACCTGTGGTGGGAAATGAGGTTACAAAGGACAGTTCGGGCCTGTCACCTAGTTGCGTGGATCCCTGTCTGGGCTTCCCATTAGAAACATCTTGCAGGAACTTAAAAAAAAAAAAAACTACCTGAATCTCACCTGAGAAAAACGAAACTGGAATTTCTGAGGATGGGACTAGGCATCCCTTTTTGTGGCTGTTTTTATTTTGTTTTGTTCTGTGCCCAAAGGGATTCTAATCTAACAGGAAACCACCGTGGGTAATTCAGGATTTTGAAAAGGTAGGACATTTAGCTTTTGTTTGAAAATCAACGGATTGATTTTAAAGTCCTTTAATGTAGGGAGTGATATGACCTGTTTTCATCTTTTAAAACTTTACGAAATATTCAGTGCAATAAGTTCAGTGAAAGAAACGTTTTAACTGAAGTTTTAAAGCAGTATTCTGTGGGAGCATTGACAGTGGAAGGATCACGTCAGCACAGGGCAGTTCTCAGTGGCAGAAATGTTATTTGAAGGAGTAGGTGTGGTGTGCAGAGCTGTGGAGACAGAGCGTCCAGCTTCAGAAACAGCCACAGTGTGGTGTGTGAGTGTGCATGGCTGAGGGAGGAGGCCAGTGTGGTGGGAGTCTAGGGTTGGGGAGGATGTGGCTGGGGGAGAGGCTGAAGGGGAGGTTGGAGGCCTTTGAGTGTTATGCAAGGAAGGCTAGACTGAGTCACTGGGAGTTAGTTAAGACACTTGAGGCTTAGAGGGATCTGAGCAGACTTGTGTTAGGAGGCTGGATCCACTGACTTTGAAGGGTGGATTAAAGATCTGAGTGGGGTGGAGACTGCTTAGGAAGCTACGATGTAGTTTGTGAATGAGTACCTGAAGTAAGGCAGGGATTGTGGGAATAGGAGGAAGCAGGCATATTTAAGAACAGTGATGGTGACCATCAGAGTGGGTTCTTTTGACATAGATGTGGAGGCAGTGGGTGGGCATTGATAGAGTGGGAGTCGGTAAAGGTGACCTCACAGCTATGACTTGCCAGTTGTCTCTGTCTGCTGAAAATAATATTTTCTGTTTTTTAAAAATTTTAAATTCCAGGTTACACATGGAGGATGAACAGGTTTGTTACATAGGTCAATGTGTGCCATAGTGGTTTGTTGTACCTATCAACCCATCACCTAAGTTTTAATCCCAACATGCTTTAGCTACTATTCCTGATGCTCTCCCTCCCCCTACCCCTCCTGATAGACCCGAGTGTATGTCATTCCCCTTCCTGTGTCCATTGTTGTCATTGTTCAGCTCCCACTTATGAGTGAGGATATGCAGTGCCTGAATTAGTTTGCTAAGGTAATGGCTTCCAGCTCTATCCATGTCCCTGCAAAGGACGTGATCTCCTTTCTTTTTATGGCTGCATAGTATTCCATGGTGTGTATGTACCACATTTTCTTTATCCAGTCTATCATTGATGGGCATTTGGGTTGATTCTATGTCGTAGCTATTGTGAATAGTGCTGTAATGAACACACACGCGCATGTATCTTTATAATAGAATGATTTATATTCCTTGGATATATACCCAGTAATGGGATTGCTGGGTCAAATGATAGTTCTGGTTTTAGATCTTTGAGGAATCACCACACTGTCATCCACAGTGGTTGAACTAATTTACATTCCTACCACCAGTGTAATAGCATTCCTGTTTCTCCAAAGCCTCGCCAGCATCTTTTGTTTCTTGATTTTAATAATCACCATTCTGACTGGCATGCAGCGGTGTCTCATTGTAGTTTTGGTTTGCATTTCTCTAATGATAAATGGTGTTGAGCTTTTTTTCACATGTTTCTTGGCCACATATCTGTCTTCCTTTGAGAAGTGTCGGTGTCCTTTGCCCACCTTTTAACAGGGTTTTTTTTTCTTGTAAATGTGCTTAAGACTCTGGGTGTTAGACCTTTGTCGGATGGATAAGTTGCAAAATTTTTCCCCATTCTATAGGTTGTCTGTCTGCTCTGATGACAGTTTTTTTTTTTCTGTGCAGAAGCTGTTTAATTAAACCCCATTTGTCAGTTTTTGCTTTTGATGCAATTGCTTTTGACATTTTTGTTATGAAATACTTGCCCATGCCTATATCCTGAATGGTATTGCCTAGTAAAAATAATATTTTTTTTTTGTTTCTAAGTCATTACTAGTCTATGTAAAAGGGCACTTCAAAATGACTTCCTTGCCTAAGCCTGAAGAATTTTTATGAAGTAAACAACTCGACTTTCAATGACCATGAAGGGCCTTTCCAAGGTTGAAGATTCAAGATAATATCTTTAAGCCTGGGTTCTATTTGATACGGCCCATCAGGGCCCGAGCCTCTAGTTTGGCTGTGGGGGGTTTGCGGGGGTGGCAGGATGGTGGTGCTCAGAGTGGGACCATAGCAGCTTTCCTCCTCCAGGACCCATACTTGTCAGGTGATGCCTCAGTGCAGGCTTGGTAGGAGCTCCATCCAGAGGGAGTAGGAGAAGGTGGCGGCCAGGATGGAGGATGGGGGAAGGTCAAGTGTACTCTAGAGGATCAAGGGTGAGAAATGCGGGCATGATCGGGCCTCATGCTGGAATAGCAACACCTCCCCACCCAGCTGGGCCTGGTTCGGGCTCAGGTGCTCCTCTTACCCTCCTGGCCCCACTGACTTCTCCTCTTCTCCCTATAATCACTGCTGCTTCCACTGGCCTTCATCACTATTGGTTCACTGTCGGCAGAATTAGCTTCACAGCATATTCCCTTTGCTCTTGTTCTTGTGCTAGCTTCTAGTAACAAGGCCAGTGGGGTTAAAGAATCGTTCTCTGTATGCCCCCTGTGCCTTCTGCCATGTACCTGTTTTCCCCTTGTAAAGGGAGACAAGGCCTGCACATGGATCCTAATCATCGCACCTGCTGCAGGACAGGCCAAGGCCGCCTTCAGCAGTAGGTATAAGCCACAGTCAGATTTGAATTTTTTCACAGGATCTGGGATAGAGCAGAGGATTTGAAAGTGAAGAGCCTGTGGTGGGACCTCGGAGAGGGGCTCATACATAGGAAACAACCTCCACCGTTATTTTTCATCTGTTTCTTACTCTCCTAGCTTCTTGCGTTTGTTGGTCATGAAGCACTCATCCAACCTATGCCCAAATCAAGCTCTGAAATTTACACATTTGTTTTCTGTCATTGTCATTATAAGACCAAACATATGTACAAAAAAGCCCATAAACCATAAATATAGAGGTTAATGAATAATTTGAAAGTAGATACCTATGTAACCCAGAACACTGACAGACTGTCCATAACCTTCCATGAGTCCCTTCCTGATCACACTCCCTTCCTCTCCCACAGACACCCAGCCTTCTCATTTTTATGATAATAATTGTTTTGCTTTAAAAACTCTCACCACTCTTTAGATAATTATTTATGGTTATTATTGAATTATATACAAATGAAGTCAGCCTGTATATGTTCTTTTGTGTCTTGCTGCTTTGTTCTATATTAGGTTTGTAAGATGCATTTATTCTGCTATGTGTAGCTGTGGCTTCTTAGATGTTGCTGCTGTATAGTGAAGTATTTGATTGAATGAAAATATGAGTGTGTTTATCCACCTTAGGGTTGTTAGCAGTTTGGGGAATATAGATTTTGCAGCTGTGAATATTCCTATGCCTGCATTCCAGTGCATACCAGCATGCCTTTCTCTGTCAGCCTAGAGGTGGAATTACTGGCTCCTGGAATACGCATCTCCGCATCTGTCCTGTGTTCCAAATGGTCTTACGTCTTTGTCAGCACTTAGTAGTGTCATACTTTGTTTTGTTGCAGAATGAAGGTGTGTATTCGTATCTCTTTGTGGTTTTATTTTGCTTTTCTCTGTTTACTAGTAAGGTTGATCCCGTTTTCATGTTTGTGGTCACATGGATTTCCCCTTTTGTGTGAAGTGGGTCATTTTTCCATCATGTTGTCTACCTGTTTAATTGTTTGCAGAATTCTTATACATTCAGGATCCAAGTCTTCTGTTGATTATACATGTAACTCATCTCTTTCCTACTCTTTGGCATGTCTTTTAACTCTCTTTATGGTATTTCATAATAAACAGAAAGTTTTCAATTTTGATGTAGTCATATTTGTCAGCCACTTCCTTTATGGTTGTTGCCTTCTGTCCCTTTTTAAAGAAATCCTTCCCTAGCTCAAGGTCATGAATGTATTTTATAAATTAAATTTTAAAAGCTCTAGAGTTTAATCTTGCAGTCTTTACACTTAAAGTCCATCTGAAATTGTTACATGTGAAGTAAAGATGCAAGTTAATTTTTTAAATATGGATACTCTAGTTCCATTTAGCGAAACCACTTCACCTCTTTGTTGAGTCCCTCAAGGTCCGTGCAGGTTACGTTCTACTTACTACCTATGCAACATATCATAAGTGTTTATAAGTGTGGGTCTATTTTCGAGTGTTCTAGTCTGTGCTGTTTGTCTCTTCTATATCCGTAGCACACTGGTTTAATTACTGTATCTTCTTAAGTGAGTCTGAATATCTGAGAGAACAGCCTTGTACTTCAAGAGAGTCTTAATTATACTTGGCCCTTTGCATTTCCATATACAATTTTAGAATCAACGTAGTCAAGTTCCACACCACCTCACGTAAAGTCTTGTGGTTTTTATTGTCATTGTATTGAATCTATAAGTTCATTTGGAGAGAACCAACGTCGTTACAATATTGTCTTCCTCTACTGAAGTCTTTTAAAATGTCTTAGTGAAGTTTTACTGTTCTCTTCCTCAGAGGTTTCTGCATGTCTTTTGCTAGATTTATTGCTAGGCGCTTTTTGATACAGTTTCAAATGGTATCTTTTTTTTTGGATTTCGTTTTCGGTTTGCTTTTATATACATAGAAATTTAGTTTTTCTACATTGCTAATTGAATTTTCTACATTGCTAAACTCTTCTATTCTAACAGCTTGTCTGTAAATGCCTTTGGATATTGTATCATTTGTGAATAATGACAATTGTTTCTTCCTTTCCAGTCCTTGTACCATTTATTTACTTATGCTTATTAATATGCTGGCTAGGTTTTAATTTGATGTTGAATGTTGAATAGAAGTGCAGATGATAGTCATCTTTGTCTTGCTTCTGATTTCAAATGGAAATTGTCAGCATTTAAGTATGATGTTTGCTTTAGTATTTTTTATGGCAGATAATCTAATGGGAAAGAAGTGACCTTCTCTTCTTACTTCTCTAAGAGTTTTAAATCATAGATGTTCAATTTTATCAGCTATATTTTCTGCATTTATTGAAAACATTATAATCAACTTGGTCATGATGATATATATTACCAGATTTGGTTTGCTAAAATTATGGGATTTTGTATCCATGTTCATGAGAGACATTAGTTTGTAATTTCCATTTTAGATACCATCTTTGTTGTTAAAATAGGGCATTGAAATGTTTAATTTCATTCTGAAGTTTCCTGAGGAATAAAAATTAAGCTTTTTTGATGTGAAAGCCACAATTCCATTGAAATAGAACTATTTACCTATGCATGTAGTTCAAGGAACATCAAATATTTGGAAACGATCTTCCTTTGGAAAAGTTCAAATTAGGTTCAGAATGTTTCCAGTTTAGCTAATAATGAGAAGAATTGCTTTATATAACTTGTTTCATGGGAAAAAAATACCTCTTTTCAAAATATCTTCCCAAGAATGTTGATGACATGTAGGTAGTGGCCTCATCCCTGAAACCATTTTTTAAATAACTAGATTTAAAACTTGTTCAGTATTCTATTTAAATCTCTAAATTAAATGTCAGTGTGAAAAGAATTTTTTCTCTCTTGGATAACCCATGACACTAATAGCTTGAGCGTTCAGTCAGTAGTTGAGTAGTGCATTTTCTAAGAATAGTTTTTACTTTTGGAAGCAAAAAATAAGCCTTTTAAGTTAAAAAAGTAAACATCTAGATAAAACCCACATGATATCAAATATGGGATATAATTTTGATTGATGTTAATTAGCTTTCCAAATCTATACATACTTTTTCTGTATTAACATACCCTTTTCAAGAATGTTCAGAAATCTCCTAGACACACTATTAGTATGACTTTCTCAACTATAGGGACCCTTGCATCCCTAATTGTAAAGAACAAGTTTCTAAAATAGTGTTAAGAAGGGCAAAGAGCCAAGTTCCAGCCATGAAAATGGTTCCTACTTCAGAAGAATGGTTGAAATGTAAAACACGATATTGGCAATCAAATCACATTGGATATGTTAAAGAGCCACGAATCCACAAGAAGACCCAAAGTGAATGTAAAAGTGTGCCAAAAGGTAGTTTTAATGTATACTTGATCTGTTAATAACACTTGAAGTAAACATGATAAACATTCATCAAAGGGTAGCTTCACAGCGTTCTGTAGTGGTAATCAGCTGATTAAGGAAATAGTGGAGTTTTAGAATGAGATGAGACAAAAACAACCACGCAGTACAATTTCCTTGTCTAAGAGATGAGATGGGTGACTTTACTAAAATCAGAAAGGCATTTATTGTTAGAGTTGGGACTATATTTGTTTACTTGTTTATGTTTTCATTTTTACATGTCTTTTGTTAGATTTATTGCTAGGCACTTTTTGATATGGTTTCAAGTGGTATCACAAGTTTCTGGAAAAGTTACCACGTGTGAGATACTGTTGTATGTACTGAGAAGAATGGCGTGGTGAACAAATGAAGTTCCTTCCTCATGGGGTTTATGTTCCAGGATAGGAGATTGACAACAGACAAAGAGCTTTATAATAACATGATAGGTATTAAGAAGTGGCAAGAAGAAAAAAAAAAAAAAAAGCAAGGGAAGGAAATAGAGATGACAGGGGGTGCTGTTTGGGTAGAATGGTCAAGAAGAAGTTAGTGAGATGACCTTTGAGCAAAACCTGAATGAAATACAGGAATAGGCCCTGTGGATGCTTAGGGCAAGAATGTCCCAGAAAAAGAGAAGAGAAAATACAAATGCATGGTGTGTCTCCAAAACAATGAACAGGCCTGTGTGGCTAACAAGGCAAGCAGGGGGAAATGTGGAGGCTTTGAGGTGGGGAGATGAGGCTGGGCGCAGGGTCTCTTTAGGGGCTTGGAGGTCCTGGTCCAGGATTTGGGATGTATTGAATGGAAGACATTGGAGACTTTGTAGCTGGAACATAGCAAAATCTTACTTTAGTTTTGCAATGATCTTTCTGCTGCCATATAACAGTCTGAAGAGAGACAAATACAGAAAAGAAGAATAGCAGTGAGGAGGCAACTGCAGTTTTAAGGCAAGAGATCAAGGACAAGAGGATTATGGGTAGACGGGGATTCTGGGTAGACCAGGAGATTCTGGGTAGGATGAGGTTGTGACAGCTCGATGGTTTCCTGATGTGTCTAAAAGAGGCAACTAAATTTACAGAATTGGATCTGGGTTGCAAGGGAAATTCCAGGCACCTCAACAGTGATGCCAATCCCTTTTCACCTGAATATACCATATTAGAATATGTTTCCAGGATTGAATTTTGCTTCTCTTCTCTGAAGGATGTTCCAGTCGAGATTGAAGACTTTTTTTCTCTCTTTTGCTGGGCAGAGAATATGGTCCTTCTTATCTGCAGTGGCATGGTTTGTTTATAGCACACCTGCCCACAGGTGTCACTAACTTTGTATCTGATATACTTTAAATGTCTACACCTGGTTCAATTTTAGTTTACATCTGGAAACTTCATCCTGTTTTACTTTAATGTCTGTGTTGACCTGAAAATTGCTAAGTCTTTTTGAGATTAAATTTGCTTCAAGATCCATGGTGCATTAATATGACTCTGGAAGCTCTGGGTGTTGGCACTGAAGAAATTAGCCTAGGAGAAAAAAAAAGAAAGGAGAATCTATTATAGCTGTGCCTGCTTGCAGCAGATAGAAGCTTGCATACAGAACAGTCCCAATAATGCTGAGTTCTGATTGTGCCAACTCATTAAATTGACTAGAGCACAACACTATTGGTCAGCAGTCTTGGTTGCCGTGGTGCAGTGACACTGAATATTGACTCTGAATTGATGCCAAAGCCAAATCCATTGGATTTCATTAGCACTGATTGTCGTCCATTATTTCTCTCTCTAAAATAAAAGGAACACATGTTAAAGTAGGATTTTGTTCTATAATAAAATCATCTTTTTTTTTGAGAGATGGAGTTTCACTCTTGTTGCCTAGACTGGAGTACAGTGGTGCAATTTTGACTCACCGCCACCTTTGCCTCCCAGGTTCAAGCAATTCTCCTGCCTCAGCCTACCGAGTAGCTGGAATTACAGGCGTCCACCACCACACCAGGCTAATTTTTTGTGTTTTTAGTAGAGACAAGGTTTCACCAGGTTGGCCAGGTTGGTCTTGAACTCCTGACCTCAGGTAATCCTCCTGCCTCAGCCTCCCAAAGTGCTGAGATTACAGGCATGAGCCACCAGGCCTGGCCAAAATCGTCCTTTTTATGTTGTGTTAATGTGAGATGTTGCTTGTGCTTGTCACCACAACTGCCAGTGTTATTGCTCTTATCTCCAAGAGAAACAAACACACCACAGAATGCCCATTCCTGATGCTGTTTGAAAAATGGGACTCGAGAAGCCAAATAAAGAGGAGCATTTTACTTCTTCAGTTTCTGCAATTCTGCTAACTGCTGAGTTACCAAGGGGATGCATGTGTGGAGTTGGGTATTTCCATAGAGTTGTGTTTCAGTCGCTCACGTACCAGGTTGAATATTTCCCACAAGACAAGCATCCTGTATGTTCAGGCACAGGTGATCAGGGTGACGATAGATTTCATTTTATAAGCAATTATAAATAGAGATAGAACTCAATAATCCTGGAACCTAACCACCCGTAAAGTGCTGATTAAGTCTGAAAATGGATAGTTGGGAGCAAAACACAGCATTGCAACCACAGAGATGTGTTTTAATACTCGCAGGCGTTTCCAGTTAGCCAGTGTCAAGGTCTTGTTTTTGTTTGTTTGTTTTTTTCTAAATATATCGGATTTATGCTTCAGTGTATTGGATACGTTTCCAATAGGTCAGAAAGTACTATGGGAAGCACATGAAATCTCAAAAAGTTTGGGAGTTATAACCCTTTAAAGTGGACCTCTCTTATTGCATCTGATAGTTTGTCATTTTCTTTCTTCAAACTCTACCTCCTTCGCTTCCATCACAACAAACATCCCTGGTTCTCTTTTGTAGCCTGTTGCCTCCATTTGATATTGATGGTCCCCCTTAGAGAGTCACTTTTAACTCCTGTAACTGGCCTTTCTTTTTCTTTTCTTTTCTTTTCTTATTTATTTATTTATTTATTTTGAGACAGAATCTTGCTCTGTCACCCAGGCTGGAGTACGGTGGCACGATCTCGGTTCATTGCAACCTCTGCCTCCCGGGTTCATGCCATTCTCCTGCCTCAGCCTCCTGACTAGTGGGGACTACAGGTGCCCATCACCACACCTCGCGAATTTTTATATTTTTAGTAGAGATGGGGTTTCACCATGTTGACTAGGATGATCTCGATCTCCTGACCACATGATCCACCCGCCTCAGCCTCCCAAAATGTTGGGATTACAGGCATGAGCCACTGTGCCCGGCTCATTTCTTTCTTTCTTTTCTTTCCTTTCTTTCGTTATCTTTTTTGAGAGAGAGTCTCACTTCATCACCCAGGCTGGAATGCAGTGGCATGATCTCGGCTCACTGCGACTGCTGCCTCCCAGGTTCAACTGATTCTCCTGCCTCAGCCTCCTGAGTAGGTGGGACTACGGGTGTGTGCCACCACACCCAGCTAATTTTTGTATTTTTAGTAGAGATGGGGTTTCACCATGTTGGCCGGGCTGGTCTTGAACTGCTGACCTCAGGTGATTCACTGGCCTCAGCCCCAAAAGTTCTGGAATTACAGGCGTGAGCCACCACATCTGGCCTTTATAACTGCCTTTTCTGATGTTATTATTGTAGCTCAAAATTTTATGCTTACAGTTATTTCCTGATATATCGTTTTGGAAACTGTCTACTGGTTTCCTGCCACACTCTTCCATCTCTCTTGCCTGCCTTGCTCGACATAGTTGCATCACATTTTTAGTTCCTCTATTTAAGTAACTTAATAGTCTATTTCTATTTTATATCTTACTTCATTACCCAGAGGTGGCATCAGTTGGTCCCTGACTTAGAAGATGAGGATCTTGGCCCTGCATTCTTTCCTATAGCTGCTCTCACCGTCTGCCTCTGTCATGTGTACCTTACTCTCCAGGTATCAAAAATGGTAACATTGATTCAGTAAGTTTACCAACTTATTTTCCCTCAGAGCTTTGAAGACATTGCTCCATTAACTTTTGATGTCCAATGTTGCTGATGATAAATCTGTTATCAGTCCACTCTCCTCCCCTTGCAGGTGATTTGTGCTTTTTCTTTGGAACCCTTGAGGATATTGTTTTTGACTTTGGAGTTCCGAAATCTTCCTGTGTTATGTTCAGGTGTTGGCTTTGTTTTTCAATTCATTCTCTATTACTCTCTTACTAATTTTCTTTCATTTTTCTTCTTCACTTTTTCTGGGGTTCCAACTGGATGTTGAACAATGGACAAGCTAGAAATTCAATGGTTATATTTTCTTATTTTTCTCTGTTCTGAAAGGTATCTTCAGGTTTGTCTTCCAAGCTTTTATTGATTCTGGTTGTGTATGTGTGTGTGTTTCGCATGCTCTTTCTTGTTCTGTGATTATTTTCCTCATGACATTCTCTACTTACTTTATCAATGCAATGTTTTCTCAGCTCTCTGAGAACAATAATTACATTTCAAAAACTTACTTCCTCTGACCTTTCTATTATCTTTGGGGTCCCATTTGTTTCCCTTTTACATTGAAATTTAAAATTCCTCACTGGTTTTGTGCGTTAATCATTCTTGGGTGTCTGTTCATTCATAAGGAAGAAGTAGTAGAAAGGCTGCCATATATATATATATATGTAATATTTTTATATAAATATATAATATTTATATACAAATAAAATATGTAAAATATATTTATATATAAATTATACATAAATACATAAATATAAATATGTCAGCCTTTCTATTACTTCTTCCTTATGAACATCCATTTATATATTTATTTATATATTTATATATTAAATATACACCATATATAATATATATTAAATATATATACACCATATATTATATATTATATATAAATATATATACCATGTACATTATATATTTATATATAATATATATACCATATATAATATATATACACCATATATTATATATTATATATAAATATATATACCATGTACATTATATATTTATATATAATATATATACCATATATAATATATATACACCATATATATTTATATATAAATATATTAATATTATATATGGTTTGAGCTTTTTGTATTTAAATGGTTTGAGGTTTTTGATGGGCAGGCTTTGTTCTGAGTGATAGGAGCTTGGGATGGGGGGAGAAGCTCTTGCATTTTGGGCCCCTCAAATGCCAGAATGTAGAGAGTTTTCTTCTCAGGTGCTGATTCCCCACTCATAGAGCACTGGGTGCAATTTCGGTTCACTCATATGGGAAGAAGGCACATTTTTGGCCCTCTGCCTTGCCTTTTAATTCCTTTAGGGTACCATTTATAAACAGAAGGTTTTTGAAATTTTATTTTAGTGTGGTTCAATAGACCAGTCTTTGGGGTTAGTACTTTTTCTGTCTTGTTTAAGGAATCTGTTTGTAACCTGAGGTCGGGAAGATACTATCTTACACTTGTTTTTAGAAATGTTTTGTTTCTCGCATAGACGTCTTCTGTCTGTCTGGCATTGATTCTTGTGTGAGATCAGGCTCAAATTTCTGAACTAAAAACAAATGGGCACAAACCTATATTTCTTTAACAAAAACAATAACATAAAAATCAAAGGCACAGTGGAGGCAGACCTCATGTGGTTGAGCCTTCCTTATGTTCTCCAGGGTGTGTCTTCCATCCATCCTGAGCCCAGCCTTCCCTGCCTCTGTTTCTCCTCATGGCCCCTCATTAGCCACCTTCCTGTTCTTAGTACATTTTTGAAGGAGTAACTGTTTGCAGTTCACTTGGGAGGGTGAATGGCAAAGGAAAAGTTCTTTACATTCTTTTCTTACAAGCATTCAGTTTAGCTACAGTTAGACTTTCTTTTCATGACACTTTTCACACAAGGAAACTAATACTTTTTAACAGTGCAATCTATTGCAAAGAAAAATAGAAAACATCAGCAATATAAATTTTCATCTCAATATTGAAGTGCCATCCACATTTTGAATGTCATCATGTTTTTCATGTATAAAAAGTCCATCTTTAATTTCCCTGAAAAGTGGTGGGAGCTTGCAAGTATATATCTTGAAACTGAGCTGAGCTTGCTTTAAAAATCATCTTTCTTATCCATAGAAGAATGTTTCTATTAGAAAAAAAAGAAACTTGGAATAGGAGTGATTATTTTCTGCATACAGGTCTGTTGGAAGGGAAAAATGCAGCTGGAAGGAGTTTGAGATGTCAGCTTAGCCTTTTACCTTTAAGGAGTGGCCCATTTTCACTTTTAATATTATTCCAGAAAAGAAAACTCCACACCCTCTTCTGGTAATATTTAATATCTTCACTGTCAGTAAATTTTCCTTATGTGATATCTTAAGTCCATTTTCTTACTGTGTTTGAAATGGAAACAGAGAAATTGGGCCAACCATCTTGTGTCTATAATAATCCTTCATCTACTCAATGGCCATTATTAAATCCCTCATTAGTCTTCTTTTCATGGTATAATCTAATCTGTTTGTTTAGCTCTTTCAAGCCAGTTTCCAAATCCTCTAATTACTATTTTTTATCCCATCTGAAATCTCTCCATGTCATCTATAAATTATGATTTGTAGACTAAAAAATTGATGTAATTCTTTTGCCAGGATATGCCCCAATGCTAGCTCATCTAAAGGAATGATATCCTATTTTAGAGAGTTATCCAACCAAGACTTCTAACCTGAATGTTTTTCATAATGAAAAGATTTTTGAATTATGGTTATATAGGACAGTTGGAACACCTTTATTTATCTCTGTGTCCTCCTAAGACTACTGAACATGATAATAAATAAGATATAAATTCACATGGACAAAGAAAATGCAACATAAGGCTTGGTGGGTGAGAATGTCAACAAATTTTTGGGAGATGGCAAGCAAATGGGTGAGTGAGAATTGAATTAGCAGAAGGGAGAGAACCGAAAGCCAAGTGCCCACAGGGAAGAAAGCCAACCCAAAGCAGATTGTTTGGTGGTCAGAACCAGGAAGGTTTCAGACTTAGAAATGTAAGCAAACCAGACTGGATCTATTTGCTTTCACACAATAGGAAGCCAAACACTGAAGCATGGTTTTTCCAGGGAGAGACGTTTTTTGCCAGTGAACTGACAAGGAGACAGGAGGAAATGCTCTAATCTATCTCACCCTACTGCCTTTGCTGCCCAATTAAGGGAGAGATTGTGCCGTGGAGTTTCAGGTCTGCACAGTGATTGGCTTGAAGGGAAGGGGTTGGGAAAGGCCCTTGGGCATGTGCTGTTGCCCCGACATGCTTCACGGGCTGCTTGCTCCGAAAATGGTGGAATGAGCATGATCTGAAGGTGGAGTTTCCGGCTCTCTGAGGTGAAAGGTCACTCGTCACTGAGTGTTTCCTACCCAGACTTCAGTCAGCCATGTTGGTTCCAGCTGGTGTCAGCCTGTAAGCCGACTTTGTTGTAAATAAGGGAATTGTAACAAACTCTTTTCTTCTTCAGTTGTTTTTTTCTTCACGGTTCTGCAAAACAAACTCTTGAAATTCTGCTGGTTAATAACTTTTCTAACCCTGGAGCATGGTTTCAGAACCACAAGCTCTGCCAAAAGACAGATGTGATGGGTGAGGCCAAAACTGGTGATTTCTGGGAAGTCAGAATAAGCAGCAGTGGGAGCCCATTCCAACCACGTGTCTGGACGAATACCCTGGCAGTTGTGTTTTCCAGAAGCCTCGGACTTGGAAACAGCAGATACGAATGAGAGTAGGGTTAAAACATACTAGAGAAAATAGGAGTTTTCTGTGAAAATCTGTTTGGAATGGTGTTATCTTCCTTCTGAACACCCAGAACTCTGACAATGGGACGTATCTTCCACCATCCCAGGATTAGAGGATTCACATCTGACAAAGACCAGTTGAAGACATTTGAAGGCGCCCTACCCCCTCAGTAAAATGGCTGTGTCCTCACCCAGTGACATAGCTTAAATGCACATTTTTAGATCTCAGGGTGGACAGTGAAGGATCACTACACATTTGAGGATCGTCACCAACATGAAGGAATGAAACCAAAATAAATAAGCAGAAAAGAAGTATCAGAGGAAATAAAGAGAAAAGCAGGGAAGAAAAAACTTCAAAAACGTATGATTGATATTCTGTGAGGTATTAGAGAAGATATTGCATCCATGAAAGAGGGCTTGGAAATGAGAATCATGATGACAGAAATTAAAAATTCAGTGAGGAGTTGGACTGTGGATGAAATTGCCCAGAAAGTAGAATAAAAGCACAGAGATGGAAAACATGGGAGAAAAGAGGAGGATACAAGAGGCTCACTTTAAGAAGTCCAAAATCTGATTTTCTAATGAGTTTCACAGACAGGTGCAGTGCTGTACATCTGTTGTCCTGGCTGTTTGAGAAGCTGAGGTGGGAGAATTGCTTGAGCTCAGGAGTTTGAGGCCAGCCTGGGCAATGTAACAAGGCTCCTTCTCTTAAAAATGAAAACCTAAAAAAAAAAAAGTTTCAGAAAGAGAACGAAGAAAATACAGAAGAGACAAGTGTAGAAAAATGATACAGCAACAGTGGAACCTAGAAGAAATACAGCTGTACCTTCCAAATCTAAGGGAACATGATCACCAATCTGAAGCCTTTGTATGTGACCTACCTTTTCTCTGTTAAACATTTTTGGTCAAACTGTCAGCCAAATGCAAAGGTAGAATAGGGATATTTTCAGACAGAAATGCAAGGTCTCAAAAACTGGCCTCCTCTGCACTCTTACTTGGGAAGTTTCTGGAGGAGCTGAATGAATAAGCGGAAAAAAAAAAAAAAAAAAAAAAAAGGAAATTGGGGAAAGTGAAGAAAGTTCCCTGATGTGGAGAAAAGGGGAAGTTTCAGGGTGACCTCTGAACATCACCTGTGTCAGGCCTGGAGAACAGCCTTTCTCAATTGGACCAGGGTGTGAAGAGACTAGGAAAGATGGCCTCAGGAACAAAAGAAACTGGAAAAATTACCTAATTGTTTATCAGTTTTCTAGTTCTGTGTTAGAGTGTAGGGAAAATTAATGTTAGGGACATAGAGAAATCAAATGAAAAATTGAAGCAGTTATTAATAGCAAGAAAAAAATACAACATTGTCTAAGAAAACTATACACTGTATCATTGGGCTTAGTTATGAACAATATTTAAGATATAATACTGTTATATAAATATTGCTATTGTTATCAAAAATTGTAGTAGTTAAATCGATTGGATTGTGGTGGAGGGGAGGGCATGGAGAGGAAAAGCGTATTGAAAAGGTAGGAGAACTAAATCCTGATCTTCCACAGTGGGACACTAATCGTTTTTTAAAAAAAAAAAAAAAAAAAGAATGAGCAGCTGGTCTTGGTGGCTTATACCTGTAATCCCAGTACTTTGTGAGGCTGAGGCAGGAGGACTACTTGAGGTCAGGAGTTTGAAACCAACATGGGCAACATAGTGAGACACTATCTCTACAAAATTTCGAAAAGCATCAGGCATGGTGGCATGCGCCTGTAGTCCCAGCTACTTGGGAGGCTGAAGCAGGAGGGTCGTTTGAGCCTGGGAGGTAGAAGCTGCAGTGAGCTGTGATTGCACCACTGTAGTGCAGAAGAGCAAAAGGGGAAGGCCCTTTCTCAAAATAAATAAAAGGGTAAGTATGGCCAGTTGAAGAATATTACATAAAATATGAAGATAAATACTAAAGAAAACAGCTTAAAGAGTTGAAAGTGATTGTCTTTGATCATTTGGACTCAGGGAAGTTGGAGAGGACAAAACACTGCTATTTTTAATTGTCAGTCTTATAGTACCATTTGATTTTAAAATCATGTGCTTGATAAAAGTTAAATCCATGTATATAAAAGTATATTTACACATGTAAAGTTTTAACATATTTCACAAAATGTTTTAAAAATAATACTTGAGAAACATAGCAGTGAGTTTTTGGAATATATTGAAAAGCAATCTATTGTTTAGTTTCATGTGACTAACATGTTTCACAAAATATTTTTAAAAAATAATACTTGAGAAAAACTAACAGCAGTGAGTTTTTGGAATATATTGAAAAATAATCTATTTTTTAGTCTCACATGAACCATGAGTTTAGAGTCATGGTTGGTTTGATATTTGACATTGGAATTTGTCAGAAAAGAGCTTATTCATACTTAGTGTCTAACTTAATTTTTAATATTAAGCATTTTTAGTGTCTAACTTTATTTTCAATATTAAGCATCAGAAAAAAGTGCCAGAATCATTGGAATTCAGATTTGCTATCCTTGAGGAAAATTCCAGTTGCACTGAAACGGGCAAGTTGCCTTCTCTCTCTTTGATGATTAGTGTCTGGCTGAAATACAATCCAAATTCAGTATTTAGTTGAAACATTTAATACCCAATCCAATAATAGTCTACTTCCAGCTTTGGACATTTCCAGACTTTCAACCTCACAGAGTTAATGTGAGCAATGTTACATCACTCGTATGAATTACTTAACGCAATGCTGGGAATATGGTGGAAACTTGGGAAAATGGCAGTTGCTCTCACCTCTTTCTCATCCATAACTACCAACCCACTGGCAACACACCCAAGTCCCTCAGGATCTGGCAGTGGCCATCTGGTCCTCATCACCTTTTATATAAATGTTCCTCTTTCTTTCACTTCTCAGTATTACTTGTCAGGAATTTATTTTACAAATCAGTGATCCATCTCCCTTTTTCCAAGTTTTTAACTATTATACTTGATGTAAGTGAAAGTCTCTGGAGTATATTTTATTGTATTCTACTATATTAGTCTGTTCTCACACTACTAATAAAGACATACCTGAGACTGGGCAATTTGTAAAGAAAGAGGTTTAGTGAACTCACAGTTCCACATGGCTGGGAGGCCTCACAATCGTGGTAAAAGGCTAAAGACATGTCTTACATGGTGACAGGCAAGAGCAAAGAAACAAGAGCCCAGCGAAAGGGGAAACCCCTTACAAAACCGCTAGATCTCGCGAGACCTATTCATTACTGTGAGAACAGTATGGGGGAAACCGCCCTTGTGATTCAGTTATCTCCCACCAGGTCTCTCCCACAACACGTGGGAATTAAGGGAGCTACGATTCAAGATATGATTTGGGTGAGGACACAGCCAAACCGTATCATTCAAAAAACACTGAAATGCATTCTGATTCCAGTTAATT
Source organism: Colobus angolensis palliatus (assembly GCF_000951035.1). Classification (NCBI taxonomy): domain Eukaryota; kingdom Metazoa; phylum Chordata; class Mammalia; order Primates; family Cercopithecidae; genus Colobus; species Colobus angolensis. The sequence continues at coordinate 633,992 of NW_012114977.1, read as the reverse complement.
ATCAGGCTTTGACCATAGATGAGCAGTTAGAGCTTTTACTTGGCTGTGTGTTACGCTACACCTCAAAAATACCAGCAAAGGAGGAGCAGACTTGTAACGAAACAGTACTGGCATTATTGCCTTGTCCTTTGACATCATGGAACCCTTCGTGTCCTGGCCTTTTTTTTTCTTGCCAGAAAGACTCAGGATATCACTTTGTATTTGTTATATTCTTGGGTATAGAAATCCCAGGAGAGTCTACAGTGAGGCACTAGTAAGTTCTCACACGGTGTTTCTGGAAAATCACTTGTCAGGTATTTTCTGATGGATGATTCAGCTACTCTCACCTCCCTCTGGGAAGAGCATCTTAACATTCAAGAGATATTTTGAAGCCACAGGGTCATTCTGTGCCCTGAACCTTATGTGACACTGATCCAGAGACCTCCGTTGTAGTGGCAGGATCTGAGCTTGGTCTAGATTCAAACTCTTTTTAAAGAAGAGCCTTCCTAGTCACTTGTGTTTGCTTTTTAGGTTTCATCTGAGTTTGGAGGGGTTTCATATAGGTTTTTGTTTATTACATTTCTGTGCTAGTAGCAACAGGAGTACTTAATGTACATTTCAGATATTCCCAAGAATGATTGAGTAGGGGGAAGGAACAATTTTCATGAGAATACTGACCTGGGAGAATGGATGTGACTGTGCATCATCAGATTGTATTCCAAGTATTTATTTTCTCAATAATCTGATGCCACATTTGTTTAAGAAACTTCTAGTTAACTTTGTGTTCCATCCTTAATTCTTAATCTTACTTCCCTATTTCATTGAAGAGTAGTGAGGCATAGTTATTTCAGTGTTCTATTGAGGTCCATGATCACAAAGTCCTTAATATTCCACAGAGGTTAATTTCCACTTAAATTGATGATTGTAGTAGCAATAAGATCGACAGATGAGTATTTTGTTGCCATTTTTGAAAGGGGGAAATAAAAGCTGTAATAACGAAGCACAGCCCTGTAAGCATGTATGAAAGCCATGTTCAACTTACTTACAAAAACACGATTAATCATGTTTTGTATATTGATATACTTGACAGATAAATATCAGTGAATATAGAAATTGGGCAAAGCATACTAAAAATATACTCTGCTGAATTTGTCTGTGTACATCTATTTGTGCAATTGAATTGAGTATGTAAAATACATTGAGTCTTGTTTCCTTATAAATCTTCTTTCTTGTTTTAAGTGAAAAGGACTATTAAAATTTGATCTAATGCTATGGCAACCATATGTCCTAAATTTTATTGAGCTATTTGTGGAGGAATCACACACTGTAACTATACATGCAATTTGCAGATTGTGAGCTTTATTTTTATTTTTGTGCATTTTTCTGCTATTTTAGAAAAATATATATATGTATAAACATATAGTATATAACTATATTATATAAATATATATGTATACATATATATTTGTGTATATATATATATTGTGTGTGTGTATAAAAATATATATACTTTTCTCACCAAGTCTTCGTAATGTCATCTAACTTTAGCTGCCTGGAGACTTGGGAGGAAAAATTGCAGTTTCTCTTGAACCATTTCTTTAAGGTTTTTCTCCCTTATTGTTGTACTCCTTTATATTTTTAGCATACTCATTCATTGACCCAGAAACATTTATTGGATGCCTATTATGTTTGAAGCACCATGCTAGGCATTGAGGCAGAATAAAAATGTAAGACAAAGTCTTTGCTATCAGGACACTTCCCATTTACTCATTCATCTGACAGAAATCAATGATCGTGTTTTATGCTTTCTCTGCATCAGTTATTATCAAAGATAAAAGTCATAGACAAGAGGTGGCGTTCCCTAGAAAAGTCTGCAGGAAAGTTTTCCCCATCTCATTTTTCATGAAAGGGTTATCTATGAATTTAAATGTTTAATTAAACATTAATTGTTTTATAGAAACATAATCATTTTTCTGGGATTTCACTGATCTCATTTCTGCTCAACCACAAGGGGCATTCTCATTTTGCTACAGTAGGAGATATCAAGTATGGCAGCCACCTAACTGCTATGAACTGGCCTCCCTGGTGACCAGCAAGACTGGGTCAAGTACAGAGATAGGATTTTAACAGTTTTATTGGAGAAAAATGTATTTTCTAGCTTCCAGGGTGACATGGAGTGGCGTCACTGTGCTTGAGAGCCACTCCCAGGAGTCACTGCATCGTCGTGGTTTATCCTGGTCTTTGGAGTTAAGTTATTGAACAACAAAAACAACAGAAATGTCTGAAAAGATGGACTGACTGGCTTCTCCCCTGGTTCCCATTCTTTCTTTGAAAGCTTCTCCTTTTGAAGGGAAAGGAGCCTCTGGTGTCCCATCTGTAAACGATAGTCTTTTCGTTGTCTTCTCGAGGAACTTTTTTTGTATCTCAGACACACAGTTTTTACTTGGAGGATGATGATGTCTGTATTTTTCCAGCAAGATAAATGAAGATTGGACTAATTAGGTAGTGACAACTCTACGAAAGAATCATTTAAACTTACAGCTACTAGAGGTTTATCAGTTCACCCCTGGAATTCAGCATAGCTAAGCTCAGCATAGCTATGGGGCCCTGTTCCACATTACTGTAAGAATTATAACAAAATAGTTGGATAAGGCAGTTTCAGATCTTCTCTAGAATTCTGAACATCAGAGAGGCTAAAAAGCAAAAGGGTCATTCAATCAGGTGGATATCCATTCAGAGTTATCTTTGGTTTCATTTAGTGGACTTTTCAAGTAGTTAAAAAAAAAAAACAAAAAATTCTTAGCTTTTTCCTTCAGCATTGGAGAAAAAACTAAAGTTTCATACTTTTATTTTGAACATCTAAGTTTCATGTTTAGTATGTTCAATATTTCAATAATAAAAGTTACTCAGTGGTTTGTTCCCGATGTCTTTTAAACTACGTAGATATTTTTAAATAGTAGAGATTAGTTTTATTAAATTATATTTCCTTAGGATTGAATTAGAGAAATAAAACTGTGGTCTCAGGAGTGGTGGCACATATTCCAGCTGTCTGCTCAGTTTTATTTTGTTGCCTCTGGCAAGGAGCAGATTTATTATTCAGGCTCTGTCTAAATCTGTAGTTTGATAGCCATGTCCTTGTGGTCACCAAACTATTCTTTTCCCATAAACTAAAGAGCAGCAAAACAACTTGTTGAGAAAAAAAGTTATGTCCCCACAATAGAAAACCCGTTACGTTAGCAGTGTCAGGCTATGATGTATTTCATGAGGGAAGAACGAGCATCTTTATGTCTCTCTCCTAAAACTCTAAACTGATCAGGCAAAATTTAATACTGGCACCATATTTTCCTCTTTAGAAAAATTAACAAATGCTAATGATTGACTGGTAAGAGGTCATACTTTGTTTTTGGACTTGTTTCAGGGGTCCCCAAGGCCATCTACCCTTCGGGTGACTTCACCAGGAGGACTCAGCATCAGCATTTAGTTGCGCTTACATTTACTATTAATTGCAGTGAAATAGCAAGAATGCGTAGCAACGTCACCAAGGGAAAAAGACATGCGTATAGTCTGGAGGAATCTGTGTGCAGCTTCCTGTGCACTCTATGTGAAAGGCTATGTAGAGAGCGCACCTTCCCCAGCTGGGAAAAATGCAGCCACATGGGTGCAGTTTCTGCCCACAGAAGCCCATTGGAGACTGAGAGTTTAGGGTTTATGTTAGGGAGATGGTCATGTAGGCATTCTTTGTCTAGCAACCCCTACTAAATACCAGGCTCTTATAAAGAAAGTAGTAACCATAAATCACAGTTTCTACAGTCTAGGCACAGCAAAACAACCTTACCAGTTAGAGAACTCCTCATGTATGTGTAGAAAACTTTTTACAAGCCCCCTTCCCAGACATTGTCAAGGGCGGATCTTGCAAGACTTTCTAAGGACAGCCTCAGGAGTGCTATGTTAACACTTTCCTGCATAGGACTGCTTTTCATCTTGGTAAACAGTTTGCAAAAATATACCGAACCTTAAGAATAGGATGGGAGAGGGCAATGTGATCATTTTTCTGTGCTATCAACATTAGACTTTGCATTTGATAAAGGCATCTGGAGCTGAAAATGATAATATCTGGGGATTCTCTGTATAATATAAATCTATTTTTAAAAACTCCACAAGCCTCATATTTGTTAATTACAATTCAGTCCTAATCTGGGTTATATTTTGCATATGTAAGTGACTGCTTCCAAAGTCCTGACTTACAGTTTAAATTGAGTCTTACTGTTGGTAGCTTAGTCTAGACCATGCTCTCTGCTTGTTGATAGCTCATACCTCTCTGATACTTCATTATTGAAGTGAGAAAACCCAGTTGGATTTATCAGGAAACAATTGGAATCTAGAGAAGGGCTTCTTAAAATGCTTACAATGTTACTTTCATAAAATTAACCCCACTGCTTTAGAGTCATTTATGCTGTTAAAACAATGAATTATGTTTTCTGTGACAGCTATCCTCAAAAAAAATGAAGAGGTTTTGGGCAGGTAAATTAATAAAAATGATGAGATAATGAAGAGATGGCTGGCAGAAGTGACTGCCTATTTACCTTTCTACTAGGAGACAAACATGTTTTGCTCCTCTACACAGATTCTTAAAACTCCCCCATAAAAATTAATCATCTCTTGTCTCGGTAACTCCATTAGGATTTCACAGTGTGTCACTCAAAACCTGGGAGGTTGAAAAGAGTGGGGGCAGCAGGCACTTGTGGAGGAAAGGAGAAAAATAGACCGAGGGCTCTGGGGCTGGGAGACTGTCACAAGGAACCCCACTATGGAGCCTCTTGTTTAAAATGTTTAATGATTCCTTTGCCACTAATACTGTTCCAGTCTTCTTTGAAATGAACATTCTTCCCTTCTTATTATGGCTTAAGTGACACAGTCCTGGTTTGACTGACAGTATTTTCTTTATAGGGAATTTCAATGGCTTTCCTTTGGGCTTAACTAATAGGCTTCAGTGAATAATAACTCTGTGTGTGTGTGTGTGTGTGTGTGTGTTCGTGTTCCTTGTGCTGTCTCTTTTCTTTCTTTAGTACTTGGAATGAAATTTTGTCTAAATCAAGGAGCTCACAGAAGAAAGCATTTGGAAAACAATTCCTTGTCATTTATTCCTTTTGCTTCCATCAAGAACTAAACAATCTCCTTGGTTAGAGAATATTTTTTATCATAAGCTCTACCCATGCCAAAGTTTTCTTTTCTATAAACACAACTTGGCTCCATTCCAGTATTTGTTGATAACTGAAGACCTTTTCTGTCAAATGTTATGAGATTCAAATAAGAACTGCCAAGAGCAATATTTGACATGAGCCTACAGGGACTTTTTCTAACTGTGGCCCTTCATTCTTCCATTGCACACAGTTATTTTCAGAATAGGAAAATAGAAACATTGACAAATTACATGTTTTATTCCAAACTACATTTATTAAGATAAACATTGAAAGCTTACAAAAGCCAAAGTAACAATAGTAAATCATCCAGGCCAGGTGCAGTGACTCACCCCTGTAATCCCAGGACTTTCAGAGGCCAATGCAGGATGCATCACCTGAGGTCAGGTGCTCGAGACCTGCCTGGTCAACTTGGTGAATCCCTATCTCTACTAAAAATAAAAAAAAAAATTAGCCAAGTATAGTGGCACATGCCTTTGGTTCCCGCTACTTTGGAGGCTGAGATGAGAGAATCACCTGAACCTGGGAGGCAAAGGTTGCAGTGAGCTGAGATCATGCCACTGCATTGTAGCCTGGGGGACAGAGCAAGACTCCATTAAAAAAAATTATCACCCAGAGAAAATACGTAAGTATAATTTTGCCACATGCATCATGAACATAATTTACAGTGGAGGTAATAAAGAATTAAGACATAATTCTTTCTTTAAATGGCCTACAGTAGGGGCTTGGAGAGAGTTGAGAGAACAGGCAGCTAATATAGCTCATTGGAGAAGTGCTTCCTCAGGGCATTTAACCTGGACTCACATGAGTTGTCCTGGCAGGTGACATCCATGCTGATGCTGAAGGATGTGTGGGGATTATTCCAGCATAGGGAGAAAGATGATCTGGTGGAAGGAGAGGAAAGGCTTCCTAGGCAAAGGGAGCAGGATGAACAAAGCTCTCCAGGCAAGAAGACAGTGTGACCCATTGAGAAATCTGCAGCATACAGCACTGTGGCTGAAGCATAGAATCTAAGATGAAAGGGCTGAAAGTTGAGGCAGGAGAAGGAAGTAGGGATCAGATCACAAAGAACCTGGCCCACCACATTAAGACATTTGAAATTGTTCCTTATGGTGCTTTTCCTTCCAGTCTCTCACTCGTGTATCAGGGTCTCTGCTAAGTTATAATCACAGTGCAAACATTTATTCAAAACAAGTATTTATAAGCAGATACTGTGTGTCAGAAACTGTGAACTCAAATTTTAGTCACTTTTGTATCCACACAGTGAGCCCATGAGGTAGGAATCCAGGGAGCAAGGGGAGGGGTGTAGAAGATCTACTTTATAATCCCGACCCACGTAACACTAAAGCATAAATACTGTTTTCCATGTTACCATGCAGTCCCTTTAATAGCCCTTTTAACATCTGCATGATAATTCAACCGACAGAAGGGGCATAATTAACTGGATAGGACATGATGTTCTGGTCATGTATTTAGGTCATTAGACTATTTTGGTAGCAAGGAATCGATTCCCAAATAATGTGAAGCACTGGGGTATTGTAAAACACACATGAGAGAGGCAGGAATGTCATGGGAATGGCCGTTCTTTTCAGGATTAGAGACAACTGGAATAATGTTGTTTAGCATTAGGAATTCATGATCTTTAGTCTTTTGTGGCTCTGCTACTCTCTGTGTGTCTTTGTGTAACCTCCAGCAACTAGTTGACTAGTTCTCTCAATATTTCTTCTGTGAAGAGGGAGGAGTCTGATGGTGCCAGCTACTCACCCCAACTCCTCTCAGGCAGAACTTTCTTTCCAGGCTATCTCATAGATATCTCCCTTCATATCCCCCTCCCTCCAAGGCCGTGTCACTGCCCATCTGTGTTTAATAGCCCAGGACTGTCTCCTCAGCAGGGGTGTAGGAGGGGCATTGCCTCTGGAAGGGGTTGGAGAATCACAGTCAGTGTGGCCAACATTTTTAGTGTCACTTGTTTCCTTTTTTTTCACAAGGATAAATATTGCTGTGTCACATGTCACTATGCATACTCCCGTTGTGGCCTGACAGTGCAGTATTCAGTAGGACTGCCACCTCCTTTAATCTGGAAAGTATACATTTATCAGGACAGTCTTGGTTGTATTATACTGCTTGGCATTTTTTCTGCGAAATTCTCCTGATATTCATGACTTACAGAGAAGCCTTGCTTTAAATTCCCTTCCAGTCAAAAACATACTTACTCAGTGCCTTCTTTATGCCAGACCCTGTGCTGAGGACAGACGTTACGGTAGAATATAGGACATGCAAGATCCCTGTTCTAATGGACTTAACTTTCTTGAAGGGAAGGCAGATAATAAATGAGAACATTAATAAGATTAATTTCAGATACTTTCTTTCTATGAAGGTAAAAAGGTACACACCTGTAGTTATGTAGAATGAGCAAATTTGAACATCTAATATACATGAGGACTACAGTTGATGATATTTTATTGTGCACTGGAAGTTTGCTAAGGGAGTAGATGTTAGGGATTCCTAACCACACACACACACAAGCTGGTGACTCTGTGAGGTATGTAAATTCGCTTGACTGTAGTAATAATTTCACTTGGTGTATGTGTATCAAAATATCACGCTGTACATGTTAAATACATACACTAAAAATATAAAAAGAAAATGTAACAAAATGTGATAGTGTCTGGTGGTGAAGTTGTAGTTTCTCCTGTATGCCCAGCACAAGGTCTTCTAGGAGAAAACATCTCAGCTTACACCCACAAAAGAGAAGGAGCCAGGAGGGCCAACATCTCGGGATGAGCAGTCCAAGCAGAGCGAAGGGATACACAGTAGCTCAGAGGCAATATTGACCTTGGTAGACTCAATGAAGACACAGTGAGTCTGGTGGGGGCTGGAGGGGGGTGGACATCTAGGAAGCAAGGGAACAAGGATGGGAGGCCTACTTTATAACCTTGACCCAGGTGTACAGAGTGAAGTCTACAAATCCTGCTGTTTCAATTGATCTTCCAGCCATCTCCAGCTTGTCTTGCCCAAAGTACAACTAATTGTTGTTTCTTCCTAGCCTGTAACTGCCCCGATCTCCTTCAGTTCAGGAAACTAAACCTTTATGCACCTAATGTTGACTCATGTTGTCCTGAAGGGCTCCTCCTTCTCATTTCCCCGTGCGAATTACCCAGTCCTTCAATGCTGCATTCAACCTGAGGTCAGGTTCATACATTTCTCTCTACTTTTATTGCCTCCATTCTCATTGCAATTGCCATTATCTTTTGCCTGCATCATTGTTTTGGCCTCCTGGCCGATTTTCTACCACAGTGAATTGTCCGTTCATGTCTTCTGCCCATTTTCTAATTACTTGACTTTTTTTTATTGTTGAATCTTGAGAATTTTTATTTTTTCCTTTTCTTTTGAGACAGGATCTTGCTCTGTCACACAGGATGGAGTACAATCGTAGCTCACTACAGCCTTAACTCCTAGGCTCAAGCAGTCTTCCTGCCTCAGCCTTTCAAGTAGCTAGGGACTACAGGCACATGCCACCATGCCTGGCTCACTTTTTTATTTTTTTAGTTTTTGTAGTAACAGCATCTTGAACTCCTGGCCTCAAGCATCTTCCTGCCTCAGCCTCCCAAAACACTGGGGTTAAAGGTATGAGCCACGGCACTTCACCAAGGGTTCTTTATATCTGACTAAAGGTTGGTGCTACTCCTTTGTTAGATACATAGTTGGCAAATATTTCCCCCAGTCCATAGCTTATCTTTTCATTATCTTAACAAGGATCTTTTGCAGAGCAAAAGTTTTTAATGAAGTCCAATGTATTTTTGTTTTGATAGTTCTTATGCTTTTGGTGTCAAGTCAAATAGTACTTTGTCTACTCTTAGATGTCAAAGATTTTGTCCAGTGTTTTTTCCTAAAAGTTTTAAAAGTTTAATCTCTTGGACATTTAAATCTGGGATCCATTTTAATTTGTGTATGAGATGTGAGACTTAGTTTGACGTTCCTTTTTCTTTTGTTTGCTTATGGATTTGTCAACTGAAGAATCACTAGGTTGATAAATTTGGAAAGGGGAGCTTTATTTTGCATAAAGGGTTGCAGCCTGCAGGCTTCCCATCCTGTAGGCTTGGAAGGGTAGCCTCTGGCAGAAGCCAAAAGGAGACACTTTGAGTGAGGGGTAAAGGGAACAGGAATTTATGCTGTGTGGACTGGTCAAATGTATGTATTATTGAATAATAAGTCGTGAATATTTATCAAAGGAGAAACAAGCAATTGAGATTTCTGCCTCTTCAAGGTTCACATGCTTTAAAAAGTGGCAGCCTTACCATAATCGAAAGGTGGAGTTTTCAGCCCTCTGAGGTCATGAAGACCATTTACTGGACATCCTCTGCGAGTCAGACAAACTGGGTTAGAGACTGAGATTTTAGGAGGGGATGTATTGTGGAACTAGTGAGCTGTCCCATCAAAACTGTAAAGAGGGAGAGGGAGTGTAGTTACAGCCTCAAATGATTGGCTCAAGGTAATAAAGGAACAAATTACCCATTTCTTATTTTCTAGAGCTAGTTTCAGCTTACTCATTACTGAAAGAATTCTGCTTAAAGGTTAATGAGGAAGGGGCATACTGAGGTGTGTCTGACCTCCCATGCTGTCATGGCTACGAACTCAGATTTTTAAGGTTTCTCCAGGATCCCATTGGCCAAAAGGAGATCTGTTTGTCAGTTGGAGGGGGATTTAGGATTTTATTTTTGTTTCTCAGATTGGGTATTCATTTGCTCCAGAACCAGCACCTTTTGTTGAAAAGGCTGTTTATCTCCCATTGAATTACTACTGTACCTTTGTGAAAAAGCAGTTGGGCATACCAGTTGTACCTGTTTCGGGTTCTCTATTCTATTTCATTGTTCTATATATCTATCTCTCTGCCAGTACTTCTGCCAGTCTCGATTGCTGTAGCTGTACAATAATTCTTGAAATCAGTGGACTGATGTGTCCCTCTTCATTTTTCTTTTTGAAATTATTTGCTGTTCTAGCTCGTTTGCTTTCTCATACAAATTTTATAATCTTTATATGTACAAAACAATCTTGCTGAGTTTTTTATAGGAGTTGTATTAAATTTATATATCAATCAAGATGAAGAGAATTTATGTATTGCCTGTTGAGTCATCTAACCCGATGACGTTTTCCAATCCATGTGTCCATTCATTTAGATTTTTAAATTTTCATCTGTGTCTTGTAGTTTTCAGCACATAAGGCATGTACATGTCTTGTTAGATTTACACCTAAGTATTTAACATTTTTTTAGTGATTATAAATGCTCTTGTATTTTTAATTTCAATGTCCATATGTTGATTGCTAATGTGTAGAGGTGCAGTTGATTTCTTTTTAACATTTTTTAGAAAATTTTTAAGTGCAGAGCAAAATGAAGAATGTACAAAGATTTTCCTTATACCGCTTGCCCTTACACATGTGTAGCCTCCCCTGTTATCAGCATTCCCAACCAGAGTGACATATTTGTTAAAGTAATAAATCCACATTTTACATCATCATCACCCAAAGTTAATAGTTTACATTACACAATTAAGTGTTGTATATTGATCTTATATCCTTGGTTCCTGCTGGACCCACTCACTTACTCTAGGAGTTTTTTGTAGATTACTTGGGATTGCCTATGTAGAAGATCATGTCTTCTGCAAAAATGGACAGTTTTACTTCTTCCTTTCTAATCTGTATGCCTTTTCTTTTTCTTCACTTGCATAGGCTAGAACTTCCAGTACTAGAGCTATCAAAAGTTGTAAAAATTAACATCCTTGCTTTGTTCCCAGTCTTAAAGGAATGTGTTTAGTATTTCACCAGTAAGTATAATGTTAGTTGTAGGTTTATTGTAGATATTCCTTATCAAGTGGAGGAAATTCCCTCTATTCTTGCTTTTCTGAGAGTTTTAAATTATGAATGGATGTTGACGTTTTTCAAATGTTTTTTTAGCATCAATTGATAAGATAATGTAATTTTTTTCCTCCTTTAGCTTGCTAATATGGTGTATTGCATCAGATTAAATGCATGGGTTCAATTCATCATCTTACAATCGGAATCATATTTGGTTTTTAAATTTCTAAAAATTGACTTGGAGCACTGTGTTTGTCTCAGTTATTAGAAACAAAATCTTACCTTTCACTTTTAACCTGAATTGGTTGATCATTGTTTAAATGATTTTAAATATTCAAAATTTTATTGTTCTTAATGGACATTTAATTGTTGTAGTTTATATGTCGGTAGCAGGACAGGGATGATAATTTGGAAATAGGTTTAAAGGTTTAAAATGTTTCAGTGTATTAGGAACCTATTTCTTCACACATTCTTTCTCTCAGCACAGATGGTTTTAAGCCTTTGCTGTTCTTTCCAAACACTCCCTGATCCTCACTGCTAACTCTGTCTTTTTATTTACTTCTTCAACCTGGCAACATCTTTTGGTGGTGTCAGCCACTACATATATTTCGGCAGTGGTCAGGGATTTGAAGCTGCTTCTGGGAGGAAATATGGTGAAGTGCGATGGATAGACACAAAATACATTGTTATAATCACCAAGGCTGTTTGGATTACAAACTCCCCAATTGACTTTAGGAAAAAATATTACCAAAGGCGAGATTAGTCCTAACAAATGCTTATGATGATTATTTTATTTCTTCTAGGCATTTTTACGCCTCTTTAAACTGCGATTCGCTGAGCATTTTAGACATGTGTGAGCGAGTTTAGGTCACTTGAGGCTTTCTCATTTCTGATTCGGTTTTCAATTCCCATCTGCTTTTAGTCGTGCCAAGAAATAGTTCTTGGTGGATTTCATTTAATTTTCCCTGGTCCCTGGCCGAATGGCATCTGGAGGGTCACGATTGGTGTGTTTTCCCTACTTGTGCACCACCATCTACAGCAATGCAGTGGATGGGTGTCTGATTCCCCGGGAATCTGCTTCTTTATTAAATAACTACTCTTAAACCGCTTTGTTTTTTTCCTTGAGATGGAGTCTTGCTGTGTCACTTAGGCTAGAGTGCAGTGGTGGGATCTCAGCTCACTGCAACCTCTGCCTCCTGGGTTCAAGCAGTTCTCCTGCCTTAGCCTCCTAAGTAGCTGGTACTAACGGCACCCGCCACACCTGGCTAATTTTTGTTTTTTTTGATAGAGATGAGGTATCACAGTGTTGGCCAGGCTAGTCTCGAACTCCTGGCCTCAAGTGATCCACATGCCTTGGCCTCCCAAAGTGCTGGAATTGCAGATGTGAACCACCACACCCCGCCTCTTAGGCAGTTTAATATTACATTGAACTATGAACTTGCTAACATCAAATATTCTTTCAAACTTTATTCTATGTTTCACACATCGCTGAATATATTTTTAATATTATACTTTTTTTTTTATTATACTTTAAGTTCTAGGGTACATGTGCATAACGTGCAGGTTTGTTACATATGTATACTTGTGCCATGTTGGTGTG
>NW_012114977.1:614815-615932 GCF_000951035.1 Colobus angolensis palliatus | reverse complement strand
AGACCAAATTCTGCATCTGAGTACCTCAGAACAATTGATTCGGCATGGAGGGGAAGACATGCCAAAAAATCTGGGGAGGTGATTTTGCTGTAGTAGTAAAGATTCTCTTTTTCTTCCCCTTATGGTTTTAAACATCTTATTATTTTGACCCTTTTAAAAAGTTCTATCTAAGTTTTGTTTTCCATATATCCAATGTTAATTTTCCCCCAGTTAGACTGCGTATGTTTTGAAGAAAAAGAGCTGTAGAAAGCTCTTCTGTATGCCTACAGCAATGAGCATTATGATCAGTGTATTATGGGAGCTCAACATACTGAAACTAAGCGTCATTCTACATTGTCTATGCTGTTGATATACAGAAAGAGGAAGAGCCATTCCTTGCTCTCAAAGAGCTTACAGCATATTAGGAGGATGCAAAGCACCTGAAAAGATATGGTCAAAAATATACAATATGAGCCATAGAAAGGTTAAACTCTAGTGCTTGAAGACCAAGCAGGATAGAAGGCACACTAGTGAAGAAAATCTTCATGAACCGTTTGATATTGATAAGTCTTGGAAGAGTAGGATTTGGAAAAGGATAAATTAAAAATAGGGAAGGGACTGTGACTCATGCTCATGACTGTAATCCTAATGCTTTGGGAGGCCAAGGCAGGAGGATCACTTGAGACCAGGAGTTTGACACCAGCCTGGGCAACATAGCAAGACACTGTCTCTATAAAAATAAAAATAAAAAAATTAGCTGGGTGTGTTGGTATGTGCCTGTGGGCCTAGCTGCTCAAGGGGCTGAAGTGAGAGGATCACTTGATCCCAAAAGTTTGAGGCTGTAGTGAGCTATGACAGTGTCACCACAATCCAGCCTGGGTGACAGAGGGAGACCTTGTCTCTCAAAAAAAACAAAACAAAAAAAAACCAGAAAACAACTGGCCGGGCGCGGTGGCTCACGCCTGTAATCCCAGCACTTTGGGAGGCCGAGGCAGGTGGATCACGAGGTCAGGAGATTGAGACCATCCTGACTAACACAGTGAAACCTCGTCTCTACTAAAATACTAAAAAAGTTAGCCGGGTGTGGTGGTGGGTGCCTGTAGTCCCAGCTACTTGGGAGGCTGAGGCAGGAGAATGG
>NW_012114977.1:530628-614765 GCF_000951035.1 Colobus angolensis palliatus | reverse complement strand
GTGAACCCGGGAGGCGGAGCTTGCAGTGAGCCGAGATCGCACCACTGCACTCCAGCCTGGGCGACAGAGCAAGACTGTGTCTCAACAAAAACAAAAAACAAAACAAAACAAAACCTCAAACTGCTTTAACACTAAACAGGATAGAATATACAGTAGAAAAGAAAACTTCAATAAAAGTTCGATATTTAATATTTAAGATAAGTCTTGAGTAGGATTAGGAAAGAAAAACTTAAAAGTTGGGATGGAAGAAGAGACTATTTTAGACAAAAATGACAACATTGATCAGATGTACAGCAGTTGGAAATTACTGAGTCCAATGGATACACAGCTTGTTTTCTAGTTCAACTGTAGTACAGAGAAGTGGGGTATGTGTAAACATCTCCCTTGGTGTAGATGGCTCTGAATGTAGCATTTTAGGTGACACCTTGGTCTCTGTACCTTCTCTTCAAGAGTTAACCAGCCTGAACATGTGTATCTGTGATGAGGAAGCACTCACTGCCTCTTCAGGCACCTCCTGCCATCTGAGCACTCCTATGACTGGAATATGGTAGAAGCCAAGGCTGGAAAGCAGGGAGAGGGCCACATTAGAGAGGTTTTGAGGGTCAACATGAGGACTTTCCATGTTGTTATTCTTGAAAATCATGATTGAAGCTGTGGTTTAGTAAAACTATAATGGCAACTGTGTCGAGGATTTGGAGTGGGAAGAGTGGTTAGGCAGCTCTTTTGTTGTAATCAGAACCTAAAGCAGAGAGATGTTTAAGGGAATAGAAAAGAAAAGACAGACGTAAAAGGCTTTTGTAACATGGCTCGTGTTTTTGAAAACACTGTGCTCATATGTCTTCATCCCCAGTCACCCCTAATTGTTCCTCACTGCCCTGCAACTTTGCATCCATTGAAACTGGGATAATTATTTGGGGAGGAAGGTGGGTATAGCCTGGATAAAGAAGCCATGGCTGCTGGCTTCCAGGATCAAAATGAGTTTGTTTTAAGGTCCAGAGTGAGACAATAGTGTGCAAACAAACATTTTTTAAAAAAATTTGCAAAACCTAAACTTGTTGAGAGACAGAAAGAAGGATATAGCAACAAAGGCTCTGCTTTCCTACCAGCCAAGACTGACAGAGCCTAGAATTTACAGTACACCATGGCATTAATGCAGGATATGATGTCAGGACTATTTTCCTAAGAATGGGAAAGAAAAATTCAAGCAGCAGGCAGGAAGTAAAGAGATTCAGAGGGGCCAGTCTCCTCTTTTCCCTTCCAGAAGCCCAAGTATCCAGGGAAAAGGGAAGGGGCAGGCAGGAGAAACCCAGAGGCCCTGTCTGCTGGAAAGATGTTGAGTTTTGGACTGGGCAGTACCTGCCTCTGGCCAGAAGGAACCACTGGATCGCAGTGAGTAGAGCAGAAAAGGCTATGATGGTTGGTCTGCTCCCTGCAGACGGGGGACATGAAAGCCACGGTGAATTTGCTTGTAAACAACAAAATTCTTTTGTTCCATGGAAGTCACTGATAAAAAATTTCACCTTGGCTATACTCTGAAGAGGTAAAGTGTTCAGGGCTGCTGCCTTGAAGTAATGAGATTCTGTCAATTTTCCTTGCACCAGAGAAGCTGAGACCCAGAGAACTTCAGTGATTTGCCAAGGTTACTTAGTTGGTAAGTGGTGATGTTAGAAACGGGACTTGGAGATGCCATTGACTTGTACATTTTGATAGTGTTTTCTAAATAAGGGGACTTAAATGAAGTGATCCACTGAAAGCTATGGCTCCAGCTGGGGCTGAGCTGGGTGTTCTGCCTCCTGGCCCACAGTTTCTTTACCAGTCTAGAATATGTCTCATGGGAATGACAATATTAATGTCCATCCCATTTGACTTACACTGACTTTTTAAATTATGTGGAGCTATGAGTGAAAATTCTGGCAGACTGATTATGTTACATTCTTCTAGGAAGCTTGTGCTTTTGGGGCTTCAATGTTTCCAACTCTAAAATAAAGATGATAGGTATCTGCCTCCCTTGGTGGAATATCATGAGGATTTAGAAAATAGTTTTGTCTCTGAAGAGTTTCAAGCTCACTGGAATTAGTCTAAGGTTTTAATTTTTTAAAAAATCATCATGATGTTTTCATGTAATAGGAAATGGAAGCTTTACCAAGGAATCACTGGTTCAGATTCTTAGGCGTTCATATTTGAAGTTCCAGGCTTGAAGATCAGCTGATATTGGTTGCCTGATGTCAGTTTCTCTGGGGAGTGGCAGAGAACCCCCTGTAGGTTCAAGGCAGTGGGGCTAGAGGCAGTAACTCCACACACTCCAGCCTCAGCCACTTGAATAACTGGGACTACAGCTGTGAGCCACTGTGCCTGGTGAACAGTTTACTTTTTTCTGCTGTGCTATTGGTTTTATATGTTTTTTTAGAAGCAAGAGGTTAGCAACTGAATTCTAGTAAAGTTTACATGTCATGATTATAATGTAAAAATGTTGACACTAAGTCATAAATGCAAAATCTGTTATTCGTCTATGTTAATGAAGGAGTTATAGATATTATAAAATTATATATACACTTACATATATACACATACACACTCATGGATATTGAATGGATTCAACCAACCATGGATTGAATTTTTTTTTTTTTTTCCAGAGTCTCACTCTGCTGCCCAGCTGGAGTGCAGTGGCATGATCTTGGCTCACTGCAACATCCACCTCCTGAGTTCATGCAATTCTCATGCCTCAGCCCCCGAGTAGCTGGGATTACAGGCATGCACCACTATGCCTGGCTAATTATTTCGTATTTTTAGTAGAGACAGAGTTTCACCATGTTGCCCAGGCTGGAATTCGACTCCTGAGCTCAGGCAAGAGCTCACCTCGGCCTCGCAAAGGGCTAGGATTACAGGCATGAGCCTCTGCGTCGGGCTGAGAATATTTTTAAAAATAAGAGAAATAATTTAAAAAATTATACCAATAACAAACAGTACAATAGCTGTTTACATAGCATCACATTGTGTTAGTTTATTATAAATCATGTAGAGATGATTTAAAGTTTACAGGAGGATGTGCTTAGGTTATACGCAAGTACTGCACCATTTTACATAAGGGACATGTGCATACATGGATTTTAGTATCCATGGAGGAGTCCTGGAGCCTGTCCCACATGGATACCAAGCGACAACTCTGTGTGTGTGTGTGTGCATGTGTGTGTATTTGGAGTTTTAATCAATAGACACATTTTCCCTTATCACTTTTTCATTCACTGCTATTTTGATATTGATACATATTTAATAAATTTTCTTGATATTTATTAGTAATGGGGAAGGAATTGCAGTAATGATGAGTGAAATGTTATTAAGACCCCAAACCTTAAAGTCAAGTGAAACAGGAGACAAGACCTTCTTCTTGATTTAGCTCCTACGTGTTTGCCACCAGCCTTGGGTAGGATTCCAGGAGCCAGGAGGAAGAGCTGATGCCCAGTAGTGGTCAAGGCCCACAGGTCTGGTCAGTTGCACAAATGCCCTGGTCTTCTCCCTGATACACACCCTTCCAGGTACTGCTCACTCACTGTCACTCTTCTGCTATGCAGTTAAACTTCTGGAAAAAAATCTGCATATTCACTGTCTCCATTTCCTTCCCACTCTGTCTTTAATTCACTTTTCTTTGGCACTCAACAACTCACCAAGAAAGCTTTTAAGTTGCCGTAGACCCTCATGTTGCTCAACTCACTGGGCTTTATTATATTTCTCAGCTTACTTGATTTCTCAGCAGCTTCTGACGTTGCTGAATCCTTCCTTTTAAAGGTATATTCAAAATTTGAGACCTCAAAATTTTGCGAATGACAGCCCCATCTACTCGCCATTTGGTTTAAGAAATAAAATCTTAACATTAACAACCATTCCCCATAGAGCTTCTGAAGGCTGTGTGCCCTTCCCCAGTCACATCCCACTTCTTCCACCCAAGAGATAACTGTCGTCCTAGCCTTGGTGTTCAGAGGTATCCAGGGACTCAGTATCTTTATCTCCTACATCTGAGTTCTGTCAGTTCCCTCCAGCCAAAGACCGTTAGGCACACTCTGTAGCTGGACATGCTGGGTTTATTACTTGTTGCTGCAAAGGAGAATGCATGCCATGGGAAGTCGTGAGGTATCCTAGTAAGAGGGTATTAAGAGAGAACCTATCATATAGATTTGGGTCTCTGTTGGATGATTTAGGGGTGGGTCTAAGGAAGAAGATACTTGCTCTAGATCGAATCTGCTCAAAAAGAGTAACTCTCAGATTAGGTGTCTCAGTAAATCTTACTATAGGGGTCTAGAATGAGGATAAAGTTGTAATCAGTAAAGAGTCAGTCACTTTGGCCAAAAGGAGGGGGTGTTTGGTATTTTGTGGGTAAATGTTGACTTTGTTTTTGTCTGTGTTTAGACTAAATTATGGAGTGGCCTTATTTTGTCTCTCCTTATCTCTCTGTGTGAGACTGGTTTTCTTTGAGATGGTTTATGTCTAATAGCAGAATAACATGACCTTGTTGTGACTGTCAGGCACGCTTCTGAATATCAGAGGCTGCTTGCTTTTTTTTTTTTTCTTTTTCTTTTTCTTTCTCAGTCCTGAACAACTTGGGAAATGGTATTCGGGCAGATGGAGACACAAATATTGGCTAATTTGGAGAACGTGACTTGGGTACGTGGCAAAAATGGGCTTCAGAATTAGCCAGACTACCTCATTCAGTTCTGGATAGCCTTGGAAATGGCTGGGTCAAACCCACTCAGGCAGAGCCTCAGGCCCCAAGTTCATAAGATTGTGGGTCCTCTCCAGAAGTTCCTTCTCCAGCTGCTTTGCATGCTCATTTCTGCTTTCTGGCCGTTTCATGTTGGAGTTCCTATAGACTCAGTGCTACCTTTCCTTCCCACTCGATGTTGTCCCTGAGGTTATCTCCTTCAGTCTCATGGTTTGATTCCTATCAGTAGGCCAGTGGCCCTGAATGTACGTCTCTGGCCTACAGCTCTCCTTTTCTCTGAATTGTTGAGTCACCATCTCAGCCTGGATGCTTCAGAGGCACTCTGGCTTAACTTGTCCAAGGCCACCCTCATAAACCCTAAATTTGGTATTTTTGGTTTTCTACAGCCTGACCCTACTGCTCCAGCTCAGCACCCCACACTCCAGCTACCCTGACCTTCCTACATGGTTCTCACGCCCAATGTCACTTCCAAGCCTATGCCACTCAGTTACTTCTGAGAAAGCCTCCTTTATCCTTTATTTTTTTGAGATGGAGTCTCACTTTGTTGCCCAGGCTGGAGTGCAGTGGCACGATCTCAGCTCACTGCAACCTCTGCCTCGCAGGTTCAAGTGATTTTCCTGCCTCAGCCTCCCAGGTAGCTGGGACTACAGGCACCCACCACTGTGCCCAGCTAATTTTTCTGTTTTTAGTGGGGGGGTGGTTTCACCATGTTGGCCAGGCTGGTCTTGAACTCCTGGGCTCAAGTGATCCACCCTCCTCAACCTCCCAAAGTGCTGAGATTACAGGTGTGAGCCACTGTCCCTGGCCCTCTTTCATCCTCTCTTCCTGGCTAACTTCCTCCTCCAAGACCTAGCTGAGGTGTCGTCTCCTGCAGAAACCTATTTCTGAACGTGCTAGCTTAGGCTGAATGTTCCTCATCTATGCCCCCTTTGTTCCTTTTGTTCCTCTGTCCTAGCGGTTAGTTTATTGATTGATTTATCCTTTCATGGATCTGTTTCCTCCACTATACTTCAAACTCCTTAAGGTCAAGAACTCTGTCTTACTTATCTTGATATCATGAGCTTTACCTGTCTTTAGCTACATAGATATATAGGTACAGATAGATATAGATAGGTGGGCAGATATATTGAGAGTCATACAGATATAGATACGTAAGATCTTGAATGAGGCTTGGCATTTAACATAGGTACTGAGTAAATGTTTGTTAAACTGGTGGTTGTCTAAAGATTTTGTTAGCATTTTTTCTACTCCTGGAATGACCAGAGCTTTGATAATTTTAGTTGCAAAAGAGTGAGCCAAGTACTTTTTCTGTTATATTTTGCTATACTCATGAGCTATCTTTTAGAAAAGTAGTAGTTAGTTTGAAGTTTGGTAAAGGATGGAGTTTTTTTTCGGTTAAATTACGTGATGTTTTTAGAAATGATTTATTTTTGTTTCTGATTGCCATTGGATTGTGGCTCCTTCGAGTAATAGCTTTATCAGTCAAATAAGCATTTCTCCTTTATCTACAATTTATATATATATATATATATATATTTTTTTTTTTTTTTTTTTGAAACGGAGTCTTGCTCTGTCACCAAGCTGGAGTGCAGTGGCACAATCTCGGCTCACTGCAACCTCCGCCTCCCAGGTTCAAGTGATTATCCTGCCTCAGTCTCCCAAGTAGCTGGGACTACAGGCGTGTGCTACCACACCCAGCTAATTTTGCATTTTTTGTAGAGATGAGGTTTTACCATGTTGGCCAGGATGGTTTCAATCTCTTCACCTTGTGATCTGCCTGCTGCAGCCTCCCAAAGTGCTGGGATTATAGGTGTAAGCTACTGTGCCTGGCCTTTATCTATAAATCTTAAAAGTTAAGGGCCGTTGAGTAATGGCTGTTCTGCCCCTCTAGTTAAGGAAATGCAAGCCCCTGACTGGAAACCAGGGCTCCTGCCTCCCAATTCCATGTTCCTTTCCCAAGACCCAGTTGGATTTCATGAGAGAGGTGGGTTTGAACAAAGCATAGTGGGAGGTAGGATATGACAGCATTGGGCCTTGTGGAGCTGAGCAGCCTTTTGCTTTTTTAACTTTTTATTTGAAAATAATTACGGATTTACAGGAAGTTGTAAAGGTCCTCACCTAGTTTCCCCATTCTTGCACGTATGATAACATGGAATGGTAAATGCACACTAGACCTAGTTTCTGGTTTGGATATCGCACTAGAATTATAGAGGATGGAGCAGTGGAGCAGCGTTAACTGACCCTGGTAGTAATCACTCAGGGAGCAGCAAGATAGAGCCACGCCTGGCCTCACATAGCTGGCACTGCCAAGGTGCTGGTTCTAGGGCCTCAGTTCAGAGGTTGTGCCCCTGTGGATTAGGGCATTCATGTAACTCAGCTGTACTCTAAGGACAGGCTGTTTCCTCTCTGTTCTCACTTGGCAACTTTTCTCTAGGTCATTTATTCCAGCTTTGTGCACAAGGCTTACAGTGGGCTCTCCTTTTTTTTTTTTTTTTTTTTTTTCAAGTCTCCCTCTGTCACCCAGGCTGGCGTTCAGTGGCACGATCTCGGCTCACTGCAACCTCTGCCTGCTGGATTCAAGTGATTCTCCTACCTCAGCCTCCTGAGTAGCAGGGACTATAGGCATGCGCCACAAGGCCCAGCTAATTAATTTTTTTGTTTTTTGTATTTTTTTTTCAGTAGAGGCAGAGCTTCACCATGTTGGCCAGGTTGATCTGGAACTCCTGATCTCAGATGCTCTGCCCACCTCAGCCTCCCGAAGTGCTGAGATTACAGGCATGGGCCACCACGCCCGGCCATTCTGCAGGTTCTTAGTGCCGGTAGAAGTAATGATGCCACCCACAATGCGTGTTTTAGTTTGAACTCTGCAAGCCATTTTCGCATTTGTTTAAAGAAAATCAACATTAGTTTTTCATCAGTTTTGCAACAGGGATTGCCGTGGAAGGAGAGCCAGGCCTGGCAGATACATTGGACAAAGAACACAAAGTTTCCATACTGAAGGGGCATGCTTGCTTTTCTGAATTGCTGGAAATAAAGATGTAACAAAGTAGTAAATCATATGCAATGCTGTGGTCAGTGTGTGCTAAGCACTATTTCTCAATTTCCTTGGCTGGTGCTCAGAGATACTGTTCTGGTTTACAAGGGTCTGTGGTGGGGATGGTCTCTCTCTCTCTCTCTCTCTCTCTTCCCCCCCCCCCTCGTTTTGTTATCCTCTTGCTTATGTCTGTTCTATCATTGAGCCAGGAGGCTGGAAATAAACCTCTCTGGGGCTTTGGCCATCAGCGGTCCCAGCCCTCTGTAGCTAAGGGCTTACAAACCTTACCACATTATAGGCTTTTAATAGGCATAAGCAATGTTCATTAAAAGTTGAAGCCTCCTTAGACTCACCATTCCACAGAATAATTGCATTTGTATCAGTCTTGAGACTCATTAGCTTAGTGTCAAGAAAAAACAAATCCCAACTCTTCCTTCAATATGGAAGGAGCTAATATTAAAAACATAAGGACTATGGCAAGGCTCATTGTATTTTCACCTTGCCCTGGGACATATGTAAAGGGTTTGAAAGCTAAAAGAAACAGAGTAGAAAAACCAAATCTAGAAAAAAATTAGGCATGGTTGATTAAATGGTGAGTTTTGAGTTCTCTATTTTTTTCTCTTTTTATTAAAATAACATGCATCCTTAATAGCATAATTGGAGTGGGAATGGTGGGAATGGAAAAATCTTAATTAGATCTGCTGCAGTGGTTTTTGAGAGAGACAGGATCTCACTCTGTTGCCCAGGCTGGAGTGAGATGGCATGATCATCACTGTAGCATTGAACTCCTGGGCTCAAGCAATCCTCCTGCCTCATCCTTCCAAGGATCTAGGACTACAGGAATGCACCACTACACCCAGCTAACTTTTATGTTTTAGAGATGGTGTCTTGCTGTGTTTCCCAGGCTTGTCTCAAACTCCTGGCCTCAAGTGATCCTTCCACCTCAACCTCCCAGACCCTGGGATTACAGGTGTGAGCCACTGTGCCTGGCCCTGCTGCATATTTTATAACCATGATGATTTAGGTATTCTCCCAAGTGTTTCCATCTCTACCTAACAAATAATACTCAACTTGAAAGGCTCTGCAGAAGCTTCTGTGATTCCTCCAACCAGATGATCTTTCTCTCCTCTGAACTACGGCACTGTTTTGTTTCTATCACGAGTGATTGATCACATTTCCTTGACATAAACATTGTTTTTACAACTGTCCTTGCCACTTACCATTACCCTGGTGAGGACAGGAATCTCAGTGGACCCTTTTCTTTGTCCCCTGTGATAGTTGGTGTGGTCCCTTCCATGCAGTAAGCATTTAATAGATATTTGATGATAACGTGAATACAATTCACATTATTTGTAACATTATTTACTGAGTTCCAGAAAAGTTATTTTCTGTTTTAATAGTACAATGTAGTAGCCTGGACATGAATAGTACAATGTACTCTGGGCATGGTAGCTCCTGCCTGTAATCTCGCCACTTTGGGAGGCCGAGGTGGCCAGATTGCTGGAGCCCAGGAGTCCAAGACTAAGCTGGGCAATATTGCAAGACTATCTCTGCAAAAAATTTTAAAAAGAAAAATAGCTGGGCATCGTGGCATGCATCTGTAGTCCCTGCTCCTCCAGAGGCTGTGGTGGGAGGACGGCTTGAGCCCTGGGATTCAAGACTGCAGTGAGCCATGATCACGCCCTTGCACTCCAGCCTCGGTGACAGAGTGAGACCCTGTCTCCAAATAAGTAAATAAAAACAGTACTATGTAATCATGCTGTTGAGGAGCATCTCAGCTGCCACCTTCCCTGTAGAGTGGGGAGGGTGTGGCATGAGGAGGTGGTGCCCCTGCCCCTCTTTCACAGGTGCTTGCTTCCATGTAGGTCACTGTTACGTGAGATGGAACTGTGATGGTCTTGTTCCTCGGAGATTTTTGCAATGCAGTGGTAGTCATTTCTACAATTGTTGCAGCTTCACATCAGTGTAATCAAAAGGACCATATTCCAATTTATCTTTCACGTGGAGGCATTTATGCCTCTCCTAGGCAGCCTTGAACTGAGCCTTGTTCTATGTCAGGATAGTAGCACGCAGTCTGAAGAGGGGGTCAGGAAACTCCGCTCAACAGAGACATCTTGCAGCCTTATTTTGGGAATAATCTTTTATTGTTTAATTTTTTTTTTTTTGAGCCTTGGGAATATGTCTAGTACCAGCAGCTGAAATTAGAACACTAGTGTATTGAATCATATTTTGAGCTACTGGAAAATTGCAATTTAAAAATAACTTAGGAAGTTTGGCGATTTCTCCCAAATGTGCTTGCTGCCCTTTGAAGAGTGACTTTGCGGGTCAGGACTTCACCAGGTTGTACCCAGAGTCCTTTTGGTAAGTTCCCTGGTGCAGAAAAATGTTTGCACCCCCATGTCTACAATTATGGAATGTGTTGTTCCCAGACCTAATGTCCTCCTCCACTGTGCCAGGACACTGGGCTGAGCGTTTTATATACATTGCCTTTTAAAATCTCCCAGCATCCCTAATGGAATCTGCCACACTTTGTTTAGATGGAATTTTAGAGTTTTTCAAATTTACCAGTTTTCTTTTCTTAAAATAAATGCATCTGGAGAGGTAAGAATGTGAGTTTATTTTGATTTAAAATTTGGAAAGTGCAAATTTAGAGGTAAGAAATGAGGAGTCTGGAGTTCTGAGTTCCAGTTCTTACTGTACTTTCTACCAGCTCTTCACTTGTATATAAACACCAGCTATTTATTTCTTGATGGTTACTTTTCTCATCAGTAAAGTGATGTCAATGCCACGTTTCTGTTGCTGTTATGGTTTTGAGCTTAGTTTAGCTCACTTTGATTTCATATTAACTCTGTTACAGGCACTGTGCTGAGTACATCATGAGGACTCTATAAGACAAGCCTTTCTGTGCTCCTCATGTCTTGGAGACAAAGGCTTCAAGAAACCAAACAACTGCGGTGCTCAGCTGGTCCCAAACTCAGAGCCTGTGCTATCAACCACTGCATTGACGGCTAGGAGAAAGGGAAATACAAGATGTGAAAGCACCTTACAGAGTCAGAACAAATGGACACGTGAAGACTTACCACGACTCAGGGATTGGTAGAGCAGGTGCTTGCCTATGCAGTAATTTGGAGAATGCAAGGAGAGCTCTGTTTCCAAAGTACCTCTCTCTTCTCTTCCATTCCTGCAGGCAGAGCAAAGTTTGCAAGTCTATGAAACCAAACTTGTCTTTCTCCTAGATCTTCTCTTGTGTGTGTTGTTTTTCAGTGGCAGCTCCATCGTCTGAAACGCACGCGTTAAACCCTGGCATTCTTCTTCTTCTTCTTCTTCTTTTGTTTTTTGTTTTTTTTTGTTTTTTTGTTTTTTTTTGGATACAGAGTCTTGTGTTATGATCTCGGCTCACTGCGCCTTCTGCCTCCCAGGTACAAGCAATTGTCCTGCCTCAGCCTCCCAAGTACTGGGATTACAAGTGTCCACCACCACGCCTGGTGAATTTTTGTGTTTTTAGTAGAGATGAGGTTCTACCATGTTGGCCAGGCTGGTCTTAAACTCCTGACCTCAAGTGATGTACCTACTTCAGCCTCCCAAAGTGCTGGGATTACAGGCGCAAGCCACGGTGCCAGCCCCCTGGCCCCTATTCTTGATGGGTGGCTTTTATTGTTTTCCTCCTCATGTGATTGGTATACTTCCTCTATCTTTAGTGCTGTTACCTGGGTCCAAGGCTTCCCTGGCCTTTATTTAGAACACTGTAATAGCCTCATATCTGGTGTGCCCAGCGCCAGTCTTTCCTCTCCAGTTCATCTCAACACTGCTTATTTGCTAAAATTCAATTCTGATCGTGTGAGTCTGCTGTTTAAAATCTTAGACAGCTAGCTAGCCGTTACCTATAGGATGAAATTTCATCCTATCAGTTGAAATTTTCTGCCTTGAAGTGAGGGCCCTTTGCTGTGGTGTCTTCCCCACACCTCCCTCGTGGCCCTTACAGTCCAGGACGGTGTTGAATGGGCATTCTGTGTTTCCAGATTAACCTCCTCTCAGTGCTTTCCCTCGTGGTGAACACACATCTGCTAAAGCACCTCTGCAGATTATAGAGAAGACATGTGGTGTGGTGCTTAAGGGCACAGACAGCACTGGACTAAAGACCCAGATTTGCTGTGGCATTTGAACAGGTTAATAACCTCGGTCTCAATGTCCTTGTCTGCAAAAGGGTTATAATAATAACAGAACCTACCTCATAGGAAGTATCAGAAAGTTAAAAGGAAGATGCAGATAGAGTGGGGCTATAATTATAAGAGGAAAGTCTAGTGAAAGAGAATGGAATGTTTTAAGAGTGATGCAGAAAGAACATATTAGTGGAATGTTCAACAGTGTTAAACTGTAAAACTTGGATTAAATAACTGTCCTGTGGCATCTGTCTGTGCATAGAAACAGGACAATTTCTACTGCACGTACATTTCTTTACAGGCATGAAATCTTGAAATGTTCTTTAGCTGATACTATAATAATCAGTTATCCCCCCCCTCCCCCAGTAGATACTGCTGACTACAAGATAGGATTGGCAGCAGGTGCCGGGAGTGAGGGACTCCAGGAGAGGGACTCATAGGTCTGGCGAGGCTGGAGCTAGCGCTTAAAAAATATTGTGTGCAATATTATCTGTAAGTCTTACTTTTACCAAAAATAATAATACATCTTACATTTATGTATTGTTGGGCTTCCTCTTGTTATTTTTCCCTACATTTTTTATTCCATTTTTATATTCAGATAAATGGCACAAAGAGAGAAGCCATGGTTGATGTAGCTTCATGGAGTTTCTAAAATAATTCTGCACAATACGTGCATTTTGTAGTCCTGTTCTATAATAACAACTTTCTAAAAGAAAGCCCCTCATTTGTGTGCTTATATCTTTTTGTGGGTGGGGAAGGAAGAGGAGAGCTGAGAGGAGTTAGGCTCTTTATTTTGTCTTAACTAAAAGTAACAGTTTCATTCTTAACCCGTCTCACCTTGAACACGCCAGTAGAACACATCCATGTACTCACCAGAGCGGGGCCCGCATCACCAGAGATGGTGCCCGCATCACCAGAGCGGGTGCCTGCATCACCAGGGTTGGTGCCCACATCACCAGGGTTGGTGCCCGCATCACCAGAGTTGGTGCCCGCATCACCAGGGTTGGTGCCCGCATCACCAGAGTTGGTGCCCGCATCACCAGGGTTGGTGCCCGCATCACCAGAGCGGGTGCCCGCATCACCAGGGTTGGTGCCCGCATCACCAGAGTGGGTGCCCGCATCACCAGGGTTGGTGCCCGCATCACCAGAGTTGGTGCCCGCATCACCAGGGTTGGTGCCCGCATCACCAGAGTTGGTGCCAGCATCACCAGGGTTGGTGCCCGCATCACCAGGGTTGGTGCCAGCACCTTTCAGTGTAGGATGTTTCCGCTGTGCTGGGGGTGGGGAAGGGGAGGTCACTGCGCAGACTCCCTTCTTCCATGATGCTTGGGGCAGACCAGGCTTCTCTATCATGCTGACTGATGCCAAGGATTGGGGGTGGAGAGGCCAGAATGGCACCCCTGGGAGAAGGGAGCATATAGTAGCCATTAGGTGACTGCAAGTGCCCAAGAAGACAAGATTTAATTACTAGATTGTCACTCTTGGCACCAAAGCAGAGTGTCTCACCCAGGGGAGCCTGAGATGGAGAGAAGGGAGAGTGTCACACGCATCCTCCAACTCTCACCTCCAACTCTCACCAGTGACTCTCTTTGGAGGCGATGTTTTGTCTTATTTCCAGGGTTCCTTGCTGCATGTTTCTTCAACTTGCCTGCTCTTTCTCTTGTGCCCTGCTGTGGGCATCGCCTTCCCCTGTGCTGTTGTTGTTTAATTCTGTATGTATTGAGAAGTTCTGTCTACTTTGTGCAATGGAAGACCGATTGAAGCAGATCCTTTTGGTGGTGCTTCAGGATATGGGGGTCTACTAGCTGTGTGGACAAGTCACCCAGCCTTGCTGAATCCCAGTTTCCTAGTCTTGGAGAATGGGGATCAACAACTCGCCACTAAAGTTATTATGAGGTTTAAGTGAGACAACAGGTGATGGAGAAGGTCCAAGGATTCTCCAGCAGTACTTTGTAGATCCCCACCCCCGGGGCTGCCCGAGGGGACTGGTCACTACCTTGAACTCAGAGTGAACACTTTTACCTGTATCTTTCAATGAATTGGGCTTTCCATAATGTTTTGTTTTTGGATAGCTGTGTCTAAAGAATGTTTTAAAACCAACACCTCATCCCTGGTCAAGGCATTGGGTAAACATTGTTTCTCATCCTCAGTTCCCCTCTTCTATCTGCTCATGATGTACAAGGATCATTTCATCAGGAAGGAGAGAGCTTCGTTTTTCTTCTTTCTGTGCTAATTTTCCCTGTAAATAAATAAAATTGAGCCTGTTTCGCTAATGGAGCCACCTTAGCCTTCCCAGCACAGAGTGTGGTGATTCACACCTCTGACCCCGCCTTGTAGCTGATGTCTACACTCAGCACCTCTGTCTGCAATCTGCTCAGGGCCTGTGCTGATGGCTTAGCTGTAAGTGAAGCAGCTACATTGTCTGGGGTATATACCCTGGGGTTCCTCGTGGCGTGTCAGGAAAACGGAGGACATGGACACACATGAGGAGTTTAGGAGCAGAGGTTTAATAGGCAGAAGAGAAGAGAAAGAGAAACAGCTCTCTGTACAGAGAAAGGGGTCTCAGAGCAGAAAAAGGACTGAGGGACAGAGAATGCATAGGATTTTATAGCCTGGTTTGAGGAGGTGGTCTCTGATTTACATAGGGCTCACAGATTGGTTTGATCAGGTATAACGTTTACATAGTGTGGGGAAGGTTGGTGGCCCCACCGTAATCTTATTATGCAAATAGACTTTCCAGTTGATTGGCGCCATTTTGTCTGCTCCTTACAGTACAGGTTGCTGACAAAGAGGAGGGAAGATGGAGCTGCCATCTTGAACATGTCTAGTCCTTAGTTCCTGCTGTTAATCATCCATGCAAACTCCCAGCTTGCTTATGTATATCTGGAGCTCAACTTTACAGGCTGCTCTTCGTTAGAAAATGATTTGGGACTGCTTTTCATTTAAAAGAAAGCCTTACTGAGGACTCCCATACCCTTACTATCTGCCCAGGTGATTTCTTCTTAACTTCTATATCAGAAAGTACCTGGCTGGGGAGCGTTGCTCATTTCAAAATTAGTCCCATCTTTGTTAATTCACAGCATGCATTTCTCTGAAAGCTGTGTGATGTGAACTCGGACCCTGATCTCCCCAGGTGCTTACTTCCCTGAGTCTTGGAGTCTCCCCCAGTGCCAGGGCTGGTTTCTGCCTGCACAGGAGGATGTCAGTTTGATACACGGCCATTACGTGGGCATCTACTTTTGCAGTGCTCTAGAGGAAAGAAGAGAGAACTCAGTGTGATATCGTTTTGCTGTGTCTCCACTCAAATCTCATCTTGAATTGTAGCTCCCATAATTCCCACGTGTTGTGGGAGGGACCTGGTGGGAGATAACTGAATCATGGGGGAGGTTTCCCCCATACTGTTCTCATGGTAGTGAATAAGTCTCAGGAGATCTGATGGTTTTATCAGGGGAAACCCCTTTCACTTGGCTCTCATTCTCTCCTGTCTGCTGCCTTGTAAGATGAGCTGTTCACCTTCAGCCATGATTGTGAGGCCTCCCCAGCCACATGGAACTGTGAGTCCATTAAACCTCTTTTTCTTTATAAATTACCCAGTCTCAGACATGTCTTTATTAGCAGCATGAAAACAGTGTTTGGCAGGAGAGGCTTTCATAGTGATGCCAGCCATCAGTTTAACCCACCTAGAGATGTTCTCTTTTTCTTCTTCTTCTTTTTTTTTTTTTTTTTTTTTTGAGATGGAGTTTCACTCTTGTTGACCAGGCTGGAGTGCAGTGATGCTATCTCGGCTCACTGCAACCTCTGCCTCCCTGATTCAGGCGATTCTCCTGCCGCAGCCTCCCGAGTAGCTGGGGTTACAGGCCTGTGCCACCACACCCAGCTAATTTTGTATTTTTAGTAGAGACAGTTTTTCTCTGTGTTGATCAGGCTGCTGATCTTCAACTCCCAACCTCAGATGATCTTCCCACCTCGGCCTCCCAAAGTACTGGGATGACAGGTGTGAGTCACCACGACTGGCCCTCTTTCAAAGAGCATTTCTTAGTTGCTTAAAAATTCTACTTGCCATGATGCTTTTTAGTTGAGATGCTTCAAATTTGATATGTGAGTTTAAACTCCTGGCATCTTATACCCACATATCAGGTTTGAGGCATCTCAACTAAAAGGCAGTCACCCTTCCAGGGGGGCAGTGGATCACGGCCAGAACAGGGAATGGAGAATAGGAAATAACACGGCCGGAACAGGTAATGGAGAACAGGAAATAACTGTGGTTGTAGATTCCAGCTAGAAATGGAAACTCCAGGAGTGAAGGCAGCACCTGGGCTGCTGGGACTGCCGGGGTCACTGTGTTCACATTGATCCCCAGAAAGCAGCCACTTCCAGCATCTCACCCCTCCTGGGGGCTCCCATCACAGAAGCCCAAGGGCCGGGCCCAAGGAGTAATGGGTGACATTCCTCCAGCCTGCCCAGAGCCTGGTCTTTGGAGGCCACACGGCTGGAGGGTCTGGTGGAGTTGCTTAGAAACACCTGAATGTTGCAAAGATATTCTGCCTGGTCCCAGTTGCAGCGACAGAGCAAGGCTCACGCTGGGCATGCTGGGATGGGGATTTTTTGTTAGGATCATGTGAGTTTGCCTAGCTGTTAAGAGATGTGTAAACACAAATGACAGCTACATGGGGGAACAAAACATTGTAACTAGAGAAGCAGTGATTCATGCCATGTTTGAGGGGCCAGGCAAGTTCATAATAATATTTGAGTTCAGAAACAAGAAAAATTGGAAATGTTGGGTGTAGAATGAGGAGCAGTTCTCAGCAAGCAGTTTGGGATTATGAAGGGGGTTGAACAGTATAGTCTAGTGGGTAAGAATCAGATGGAACTGGGTTTGGAGCTGGGCTCTGCTACTTGCCAGCTGAGCGTCTGGGGCAAGTTACTTCATTGCTTTAAGCCTCAGTTTCTGTTTCTTTAATGGGGATAATAAGATGTAGCTCACAGGATTGTTGTGAGGATTAAATGAGATGATATTTGTAAAGTACTTAGTATGATGTCTGGCCCCAAAGTAAATGCTTGTTAAGTACTTGTAATTGTGAACAAGGGGAGGGTGTTGGAAGGCTGGTTTCATGCAGTTCTCAGTTTGGGGTGAGAACCAGCCCCAAGAGCCCCAAAGGACTCTGGGAGGCAGGTCTTTCTGCAGAGTTTGGTAGCTGACTCAGCCCCGCATGTGTGCTTGAGACAACTTAGAGCTGGAAGGAGGGTCTTTATTCTGCACACCTGACTTGAGTAGCATCTTCTTATGCCAGTGTCCTGCCCTCATTGCATCCTCTGGGGTCCATGACCACCACCCATGCCAACTACTTGCCTTAGATCTTCCTGAAACAAGGGTGGTGGTTGCAAGGAATGGGACTAGAAGGTCTGGCATAGACAGGAAGCCCCTCTCAATCAAGCCACCTTTGTAAAGGTTTGCCAGCAAATTAAAAATCAAAATAAAAGAGGACTTGGGTCTGTTTCTTGGCCTTTCGGTGCTTGTGGTTGTGATCAGTGTGCTTTCATTTTCTGACTAGCAGGTGCCAGTTTCTTTTTGCCACATTTCCCTTTTTCTGTTTCAAAGCAGGGAAATTGAATCAGAATTCTTTTAAAAGACCAACGAGGAGCTGAGGCGGTGGAGGGTCCCTCCCAACTAGGGAATTCCTGGCTGCGAAGTCATCTGCCAGCCCGTTCTCCTGGGCTGGGTCAGTGCTGGTCCCTGGAGAACATGCTCTCTGGGCCTGGAGATAGGGGGACCTCACAGGGAAGACTCGAGGAGCATCTTGAAGGCTGAGCCTAAGTCTTTTGGGTGAGGAAGGAAGGGAAGTGGGTTCTGGGTGGAGTCCTGGGCAGTTTGGTCACATGGCCTGACAGCAGGTGCTGGGGACCCTGAGATAGAGACAGTGGGGTCCAGACGCAGGAAAGGCAGTCTGAGGCTGGGTTCCCGAATGAATGGGGGATCAAGGCATTATCCTGGCACTGGGGCCCTGGAATCAGCCCTGTCCCAAGGACGCTTGTAATGCAGTCAGAAGATCAACTACTGCAAACCTGGAGCTAGGTCTCTGTGGGGTCCAGGATGGTCCATCAGGGTGAGAAAATATTATTTAAAAATATTTTGTGCTTTATTATTTTAGATATGTTGTAAATACATAATACTGTATTATAAAGCTTGTATATAATATTTCATTTTTATTTTCTTTGGGAGACAGAGTTTTGCTCTGTTGCCCAGGCTGGAGTGCAGTGCAGTGATCTCAGCTTACTGCAAACTCCGCCTCCCAGGTTCAAGTGATTTTTCCTTCCATTGTGCCTGGCCTGTATATAATTTTTAAATATATTTATATATGTAGTCTCTGTTCCAAAGTCATTGACTGCCTGGAATGTGCTGTTTATGTTTAATTAAAGGTTGGAGACAGCTGATTTTGAGTGTTGAGGAAAGAGAAGGAAAAGCCGTAAAACTACGGGGGCCACCGAGGCAGCTGCCCGTGCAGATGGCTCTGTGTGTAAAACCCGAGCCAGTGCCCGTGCTAAGTAGCTCAGTGTCACGACTGGAGGGGTAGGGGAGGAAGGCTTCAGATCCTTTCACAGCCAACTCCACCTCTTGCCATTTAATTGTTGACTCCCCAGTGGGACCCCTGTCCTCTTGCTGGGATTTGGCTCAAGCACCTCTTAGTGCGAACACGGTAATACTGATCTGCTTTAGTTGCTGTGAGGAACATAGCTGAAGATAAAGTACTTGGCCTATATATAATATGCTATATATAAGATGCTAATGAAAGTCGCAAAGGAAAAAAGAAACCTGCATTCCAGAAAGATCTCTGACACCTGGAAACCCTGCTCTGAAACTTTTGGGTGGATGTGGTTTGGGGAGATAATGAGCCATTCTTATTTTCAGGTCATTTTGACTTCTTTGAAAGTATAGTCATGTCATGTGTAACATTTTGTCAGTGGACCAAATACATGTGGGTAGCTCTATAATTATAATACTATATTTTTACTGTACCTTTTCTTTGTCTAGATATGTTTAGATACACAAATACCAGAGTGGTACAGTTGACTGCAGTATTTATTAGAGCCACATGCTGTGCAGGGGTTTGTAGCCTGGGAGCACCAGGCTGTAGCATGTGGCCCGGGTGTGCGGTAGATCTACCATCTAGGTTTGTGAGAGTACACTCTGTGATGTTCACACAACAACAAAATTGCCTGATGATGCATCTCTCAGAACATTTTTCTTTCATTAAGTAATGGCATAACTGTGCCTCAGGCCCTAAACTAATTAAGTGTGTACGAGAGATAGATTATTGTGGACTCTAGCCATTGTAGGTATTGGTTGTATACACTCATTTTCTTTCAAAGAAAGCAGATGGCACTATATATATATTATAATATATATAATATTATATATATTATATATATATAGAGAGAGAGAGAGAGAGAGAATTCTATGAACAGAATGTACTGGGTGTAGGAGTTCGAAGCTTTAGGGTCTTTCAGTCCTTGTAGTGGTTTTTGTGTGTCTTCTATTATGTTCTGCAGTATTTTCCTTTGATGTTAAGACCTTTGCTGTCCTCTTTTGTCCCACATTGTCGCCATCCTCCAATGTCCTGGGTGCCTCCACCCACCTCTAATATTCAGTATCTAGTGCATAGTCTGGATGGGAGATGATGGAGCCTTGAGTAGGATGGTGGTGGAGGTAGAGATGCGAGAACTGATTTGAGATACTTCTGGAAGAGGAAGCATGTTCACGTGGTGATAAGTCAGTGGCAGATGATGGAGAAGGAAGGACTGGGGATGGTTTTCCTGCTTCTGGCTTAAGCAACTTGGTGGGTAGTGCTGCCATTGGCTGTAAAGACAATGGCTGGAGGGAAGGCAGACCTGCTGCGCTTCACCACTTCTCAGTTAACTTGGCCCGTGTGCTGTAATAGTCAACTACTTCTATGCAGCACACCATTGTTGACTCTGGTTTTTGGAAACAGGGTTCCTCTAAAACATATATTACATTTTAACTTTACAGATTTCCTGAAGTCCCTGACACTTAAAAAAAAAAAAAACAAAAAACCAGTTTTTGGATTCATGACCATTGTTCAAGAACAAAATCTTGGAGGGCTTTGGTAGAAAGCATATTGGGCTTCAAGTCAAGGATGGGTTTGAGTCCCATTTCTATAGCTTGCAGGTTGTGTGGTTTTAGACGAGTCGCGTGACTTCTCTAACCCTTATTTTCTCAAACTGAGAAGTGATTACAGTAATGTATTTCTGCTGTCACAAGATTATAGCATCATAGGAGATAAGGCATATTAAAACATTTTATAAAATGAAAAATAGTGTGTGGTAGAGAGATAGCATTTTTATGTAAATCTGAAGTCTGTGGCCCTGTGAATTAGTTATCTATCTGTTGGAATGTAACAAATTATCCCCAAACTTAAAGTAACAAACATTTATTATCTCACAAGGTCTTAGGGTCGGGAGTCCAGAAGGAGCTTAGCTGGATAGTTTTGGTTCAGGGTTGCAATCAAGCTCTCTGGTTGCAGTCATCTTAGGCCTTAACTGTGGCTGCAGAACCCGCTTTCAAGCTCTTTCAGGGGGTTGGTGGCAGGCCTGCCTCTGTTCCTTGCTAGGCGTTGGTTAGCTGGAGGCTTTAGTTCCTCATCCATGTGTCCCTCCACAGGGCTGCTCACAACATAGCAGCTTGCTTGGGAGAGAGAGCACCCGAGACAGAAGCTGCAGCCTTTTACAACTTAATCTCACAAGTGCCGTACCACTTCTTCTGCCGTATTTGTTGGTCACTGATATGGTTTGACTCTGTGTCCCCACCCAAATCTCATTTTGAATTGTAATCCCCAGTGTTGGGGGAGGGACCTGGTGGGAGATGATTGGATCATGGGGGCAGATTTCCCACTTGCTGTTCTCATCACAGTGAGTGAGTTCTCGCAAGACCTGGTTGTTTAAAAGTGTGTAGCACTTCCCCCTTCACTCTCTCTTCTGCTGCCATGTGAAGATACACTTGCTTTCCCTTCCACCATGATTGTAAGTTTCCTGAGGCCTCCCCAGCCATGCCTCCTGCACAGCTGTGGAACTGTGAGTCAATTAAACCTCTTTTCTTTATAAATTACCCAGTCTCAGGTAGTTCTTTATAGCGGTGTGAGAACAGACTAACACAGTCACTCACATCAAGCTCCCAGTACAGTGTGAGAGCGAACACACAGTGGTATGAATACCAGGAGGCAGAGACCATTGAGGACCATCTTGGAACTTGGCTACCACACCCTGCCTACAGGAATTCAGTTGGTGTAGCGGGAATTCTAAATGAAGCCATATGTTCAAATAAAGTTGACAGTGCTAACTTTATATCCATTTTTTGAGAGCATTTGAAAACTCTGAATAAGAATCCTTTCCACACACATCCAGGATGGTATGTTTATCCGAGAGATATGACTCGAGTTTATATTCTGTTGGTACAGCTAATCCTTTGACTGAAGGTTAGTCTGCGCCCTTGCTGTCAAAGAGCTGATTGTATGTGCCCAAGTGGAATAGACTCACACTGTGGTGTTAGGGCTTTGGTCTACCGCTTCCTGACCCCATAGACCGTGCTTGTTTTTTTTCTCCATCAAGCCTTTTGGCTGTGTCTGCACATGGGGTGGAGATGTCTTGCAGAATTTATTGCCACTCCTTGAATAGTTTCCTTTATCACTTACAAGGCCTGTCATTGTAGCATGTAGTGCTGCCTGCCCTGGCCTCGCCAGGAAGCCGCCGTCCTTTCTGCATGCTGCTGACCCTGACAGCGTTTCATCAGCAGGGCTTGTCCTTGAGTCTTTCTTGATTGGTGAGCTTCTTGTGAACATTACTAGGCATCTCTTGGCAGAGTACACAGCTCTCGTGACCAAAATGTTCACTGAAATCTGCAGAGTGAAACGCTTACACCCAAACTAAGAGCACCTTCTGTCCTAGTCATAGAAATCCCGGTATGTACTGGCCACATTTGGGTTAAGTCTTAGGCTGTGAAACAAACCTGACTGCCTTTGTTTTACCTTCCGAGATGAAATGGTAAACGGTACCTATAACTACTTGGATATCTTATCTTGACAAATATTGATGACACATAACATTTATCTTAAACTTTTGTCATTTTAAAATGTATTATGTTTGTATTTTTTGAATCCTCCCATCTCCCGCTCCTCACCCATACATTTGGTCGGTGGGAACATGTCATTAACACTTTATACCTATTTTAATGGTATTTGTCTGTTTGGGGCTCAAATTATAGTTATTTGAAAGGGCCTCAGTTCCTCTACAAGCTAGTAAGTTTGTTGAGGTTGGGATTTGTTCTTGGTTCACCTTTTCATCTCCTGTAACTTTTTATACAGTGCATTGAACATACTAGGTGCTTAATGCCTATTTGTTGTATGGATGAATAAAGACAGAATCCTAGATAGAGTGGACTGAGACTGTCATCTATTATTTGGCCATTGCTATGTTATTTGGAGGTTGTTTCTGGGTCTTAGATCAGAGTGAGCCCTAAAAGCATCGCTCTGCCAGAGTGTTTTGCCTTCACAGAAGACCACAAAGAAGCCTTCTCCCGTTGTTTTGTTGCCCAGAGATTGTAGGAATGGTAGGCAAGGCATTGTGCTTGGATATCTCCTTCATTCAAATCAATAAATCCACAGTTTCAGACATGATGCATCACAGATCCATCACTGGGGGTTTGGCCAGGGATAGGAAAGTATTAGGCAAAACAGTTCGTAAGGATGAACATTTAAAAATGGCAGAGTCAATAAACCTGATGAGCACAAGGATTTTCTACAGTTAAAAATAAATAAATAACCTGGGAATATGCATCTCCCTTCTTCCAAGGGTCCTAAAATTTGTTGTTGACAGGGACTCGTTGCTCCCCACTCTCTCCATCCTACAGCCACCCCCAAGAGATTGAGCTGGTCTAAAAATCTGGGTGCCTTTCTAACTTCTTAAAATAGTAGCTCATTGCTGCTGTGATCACATGAAGCTGTGTTTTCACTGTCATCTCTAACTTCTAGTAGTGCTTGGTAATTACACGGTGGTT
The DNA here is from genome assembly GCF_000951035.1 of Colobus angolensis palliatus. Lineage (NCBI taxonomy): Eukaryota > Metazoa > Chordata > Mammalia > Primates > Cercopithecidae > Colobus > Colobus angolensis. The sequence goes on along the minus strand of NW_012114977.1, from coordinate 591,792 downwards.
TCCATCTACAAGTCTGTGAACATATAAATGTTAGCTCTTCAATTCTCCCACTGCTGCTAAGAGAAGGAGATTGCACAGAGCTCTTGTGGCTTAGGTATATATTGGTCCAGTTATGTCTCATCAAGGTGGTTTTTCATGAAGGTGGCAGAGGTGGTAAGGTGACATTCTTTTTTTTTTTTCTTTTTTTTTTGAGACAGAGTCTTGCACTGTTGTCCAGGCTGGAGTGCAGTGGTGCAGTCTCAGCTCACTGCAACTTCTGCCTCCTGGGTTGAAGCAATTCTCATGCCTCAGCATCCACGTTAGCTAGGATTACACACCGCACACGCCACCATGCCTAATTTTTGTATTCTTAGTAGAGGCAGGATTTTGCCATGTTGGCCGGGCTGGTCTTGAACTCCTGACCTCAAGTGATCCGCCCATCTTGGCCTCCCAAAATGTTGGGATTACAGCTGTGAGCCACCGCGCCTGGCCAGCACCCACTTTTAAGAATGATGTTTTGTGCTACCGAAGGAAAAGCCTGAAGTCTTTATAGCAGCAAGAATCCAAAGGATAAAAGCCTCTCCTGACTTCAGGAAGCAGATACTCCCAGCCTCTTCAGTATAACCAGTTGGTAAGCTTTTGATTACAGCTGAGATTGCTGGAACGGTTCAGAAATATTTTGTCTGTTAAAGAATGGAGTTTTGTTTCCGACACGTGTTACCTACTTCTGGCATTTCAAAGGAAAAACTGATCACTGCCTCCTTGGTGGCAATTCTTACCGCTTTTTGTTATTTCTATAAAAAATGCCCATTCCTCCTAAAAATCTGTCTTTTCCACTTTTGCTCCTTTTCTCCAAAGAGTAGAATACCAAATAAGTTTGAAATTTATACTAGTGAATTTCAAAAGCCAAACTAGATCTTGAAGAAAATTATAGAACAGAACAAAAAGATATTCTAGTTTTAAATTTTCAAATCACAGATTTAGTTTTCAAATGGCATTCAGTTAACCAACATGATTTTCATCTTTTATGCAAATACAACAATTTTATTAGAAAACTCGGAGAGAAAACTGCATAATTTAAGTTTCTAGAACACAACAAAATGTGTTGACTATTCCAATTTTGTTTTTTGATTTGCTTGTTTTGTCTTTAATGATAATGTATTTAAAGTAGGAGTCTTGAAAGTGGCAGAATAGCATGATAACATGTCTTCACTGGTAATTTAATACTTGGATATAATGAGTTTATCTGAGAGACTTCATTACAAACAGCAAGGTGCCTGAACACCAAAGCTGAGCTGTTTTCGATCACAGAATTATAGTAATTATACAAATCCCAAGATTTTCATCAGATGGAAAAGGCTTCCAGGTCTAAACATGCACTTTAAACCTAGCACTAATAACTGTGTGTTGTTCTAAATTACAGTAGAGAGGATCCTTGGGCCAAAGGAAATATTAGAATGTTAAGTGTTGAATTTCTCAGAAAAGTTGAGAAATAAACTATTTTGATAGCATAGTGATATCACTAAGAGGTATATCTCCTCGGTAATAGAAGAGGAATTGTTGTGTAGACATGGTGCATAGCAAGTGAATATTCAAGTAAAGTCAAGGAGGTTGTTAACATTCTGTCTTTGAGAGGAACATTTCTCTCTTTTCTCCCAAGGGTCCTGAATGTGCGAATTGACTGGGCTGGGCTCTTCTTCTCATTGGTAAATGGGATAGGCTACCAGTAAATGAGATGATTTTTGGCCCAGAATCTGGCTTTCTGAGTTGGATGAAGACTATATAAAGAATAATTTAGTTATGAGGATTTCTTAAAATGAGAAGTTTTTGTGAAATGGCAATAGCATGATACCCTCAGGGAGCTTGTTTGTGAGTGAAGTGATATAGAAAGATGCATCCAGGAGGGCCGGGCACGGCGGCTCACACCTGTAATCCCAGTACTTTGGGAGGCCAAGGCGGGTGGATCATGAGGTTAGGAGATGGAGACCATCCTGGCCAACATGGTGAAATCCCATCTCTACTAAAATACAAAAACATTAGCTGAGCATGGTGATGTGTGCCTGTAATCCCAGCTACTCAGGAGGCTCAGGCAGGGGAATTGCTTGAACCCAGGAGGCAGAGGTTGCAGTGAGCCAAGATCACACGACTACATTCCAGCCTGACAAAAGAGCGAGACTCTGTCTCAACAAAAAAAAGAAAAAAAAAAGAAAAGAAAAAAAAGAAAGAAAGATGCATATAGGAAGGTTTCATTAAAATATCCCTAGACAAGAAGTTCTATTCTGTTTATTTTCCATTAATCATTCTTTTTTTGTTTGTTTATCTGGCTAAGATGGGTAGAGGAAGACAAGGAAAAGGGATTAAGGAAGGAGCACATCTGAAAAGGAGTGTGCTGTGGAAATGTCCATGATGAGTGGAGGATGAGGAAGGGTGACCCCAGGGGGAAATGAAGAAGGCAGTCAGACTGGCTTCTTCTCATTTATCGAGATTGAAAGTCGAGGTGCAGAGTGTGTGAAAGGTCCTGGGACCTGTCTGAGTATTTCTTATGAAGAATCAGGACACAGAATTCCTCACAGACACTGGAGCAGAGATATAACTGGGATTTGGGTCCCAACAGGACAGTATTTCTGATTCTGATCTCTCTTCTTCTCCCAACCTCATCTCTTCTATGATAAATTCATCTTCTCTTGTCTGCAAGCAGAATCAAAGAGTTAGCTGGAACCACTGTCTCCTGATCCCTTCTGGATGTGTTACTGTCCACATTTATTATTTGTATATTTGAACCTCTGGATGCTTCCTCAGTTCCTCAGCAGAAAGCTTGGAACCATGTTGATCCCCTGTCAGGCCTGCTCTGAGTGAGTGCACACAGGTGAACGCATGTGGGCTCACCTGGCTGCATCCACAGCTGCTGGCAGGCTTAGTTCGTTCTTGCCGCTCTAAAGGAATACCTGAAGCTACATAACTTACAAAGAAAAGAGGTTTATCTGGCTTGCAGTTCCGCAGGCTGTACAGGAAGCATGGCGCCAGCATCTGCTTCTGATGAGAGCCTCAGGCTGCTTCCACTCACGGTAGAAGGTGACAGGCAGCAGGCATTAGATGGTGGAAGCAGGAGGGAGTGGGGATAGAGAGAGACAAAGCGCCAGGCTCTTTTCAACAAGTTCTCATGGGAGCTAAGAGTGCCAACTCACTCCAGCAAGAATGGTACCAAGCCATGCCTGAGGGATCCACCCCCATGATCCTGGCACCTCCCACCAGGCCCCACCTCCCAACACTGGGGGTCACATTTTAGCATAAGACCTGGAGGGGCCAAACTAACACAGCACAGGCTCTGGCCAAGTAGTCACCTGGCGGCAACTCCGGTGTCATTAACATTTTTGCTTTTTTCCCTTTAACCATCAGAACGTGTGCCACTAGGCAGAAATTACAAGATACAGAAAAATGGAAGCAGAAAGATGACTCGTAATCTTTCCATCTGGAGAGAATTATTGTTCACATTTTGCCATTTTCCTTTCAATCTTTTTTCTGTGTCCTTTGTTGCTTATTTGCATTACACTGCAGATGCGCGTTTGTGTTCTGATTTATACACATTTAACAATACTTAATCATCTATCATAGGCATTTTCCATAACTCTCACAGGAGATCTGTTGGATATTGATTGCCGTAGGGAGCATGACAGAGTCGTTGTCTCGATTAAGTGTTGCTGTCATTTGTGTTTCTTCCCAGGTCCCCTCTTGCTGTTGGCTGCACATCAGAAAGGCTATGATGGGAATGAAGGTGAAAACTTGGAGATTTCACTTAAGTCATTGCTTCTGCCTGGAAGATCATCCTTTGAAAGTAGAGAAGCTGCTCTGTGTGGTGGTTAATTCCAAGAGGCAGAACTCATTCTAGAAGGAAATGGATGCAAGCAGCTCTGGGGGCCCCAAAAGCATGCTTCCTGTGGTCTAGCCCAGGGAAGCCCTTCCGTGGGGACCCTGGCTTCCAGGGATGCCACCGGTTCTGGACGCATGGCTGATTCCTGAATGATGATGGTTCGCCGGGGGCTGCTTGCGTGGATTTCCCGGGTGGTGGTTTTGCTGGTGCTCCTCTGCTGTGCCATCTCCGTCCTGTACATGTTGGCCTGCACCCCAAAAGGTGACGACGAGCAGCTGGCACTGCCCAGGGCCAACAGCCCCACGGGGAAGGAGGGGTACCAGGCCGTCCTGCAGGAGTGGGAGGAGCAGCACCGCAACTACGTAAGCAGCCTGAAGCGGCAGATCGCGCAGCTCAAGGAGGAGCTGCAGGAGAGGAGTGAGCAGCTCAGGAACGGGCAGTACCAAGCCAGCGATGCTGCTGGCCTGGGGCTGGACAGGAGCCCCCCAGAGAAAACCCAGGCTGACCTCCTGGCCTTCCTGCACTCGCAGGTGGACAAGGCAGAGGTGCATGCTGGTGTCAAGCTGGCCACGGAGTATGCAGCAGTGCCTTTTGATAGCTTTACTCTACAGAAGGTGTACCAGCTGGAGACTGGCCTTACCCGCCACCCCGAGGAGAAGCCTGTGAGGAAGGACAAGCGGGATGAGTTGGTGGAAGCCATTGAATCGGCCTTGGAGACCCTGAACAGTCCTGCAGAGAACAGCCCCAATCATCGTCCTTACACAGCCTCTGATTTCATAGAAGGTTAGCATTTTGTGAACTGGGGGGAAAGGAGAAGAAAAGGAATTGGGGAGTCCTGGCACCCAGGCAGGTTCCAGCTGCAGGAGGCTGGCAGCTGGCTCTGGGATGGCTGGTGGAAAGTTTTATGTGTGTGACACCAAAAGGTACGGCATGGTTTTATATTTTTCAGAAACATCTGTTTCCACTTACTTTCTCATGGAAACCACAGTCATTGAGTGGACAGTTTCATTGTTCCTTGGCAGAAGAAGGTAGAACTTCTTGGTTTCATTTTTAAAATAGATAAACATAAAACTTTGAAACCCAAATAAAATATGACGGCATTTTTATTTTAGCCCTTCTCACAGGCACTTCTAGTAACTGAACTTGGTTAGCAAGCCCATGAACAGAATAATAACAAGCACATGTTATTGCACGTACATTGTGCCAGCCACACTTATTCTTTTCCCTTGTAATGACCCCATTAGGGAATGAGGAAATGGAGGTGTAGTTTAATTAATTAAATACCTAAAGTTGCTCAGCTAACAAGTGACAGAACCAGGATTTGAACCCTGGAAGTCTTAACTCCAGAGTCTGTCTCCTTAACCTCTACGTTATATCATGCAGATTGTCAAAGCACATGGAAACTAGTGAGATGATGGCTCATCTTTTTTACACGGGTGTAGGACAGCCTAGTGTTAATTTGTGCTTGTGTCTAATTTTAGAAGACAGTCTTGTCCAGTTTCTGGGAAGTTAATGTCTTCTTATCTATTGTTACTGCTTCAAAAATCAACTAATAATTTGGGAAAAGAAGTAGCTTCAAGGGCATCTAGTCTTTCCCCATTTCTGAATAGAATATAATTCATCTTGCCCAGAAATATAGCTGTGTCCACCTAACCCTACTCCCTACTTTGGTTATATAGCCACTGTCTCACGGGCCTACAGGCAAAACTGAGTCTCTTTCATCAAATCAAAAACCCTCCTGCTGCTGTTTATACCTGTGTTCTTTGGACACTTTCTTCTTTTATGCTTTTTTAGACCTGATATGTGAACCATAAATTGTTGCAATTTTAGTGTATCATCAGTTTTTATATGCCTAGAGCCAGGTAAAGAAATCTTTTACAAGATCGTCTTTGGTGTGAGATAAACAAACAAACAAACAAACAAAAACACCTCGTTTATATGAAATAGTAAAAATGTCTAGAATGTTCAGGACATTTGACAGTATAAGCACATGGTAAGCACACAGAGTTCAAAATAGAATGATGATGGTGCAACATCACATTTTATAGTACTTCACAGTTTATAAAGCATTTCCACATGTATTGGTTTACTAGCCAACCCCCAGGGAAAATCATTAAACATCATTAAAAAAAGATCCTGGTTGTCACTCTCCCTGGGGTGTGCTACATAGAACTGCCCATATACAGAGCAATTTCAAAAGAACTTGATTGCAAATCAGCGTCTGCAATTTGGAATGTGTGACCTTGTGATGTTCAATCTGCATTCATATTTGAAATCTATCTGCTATTCTATGCACAGTAGTTTAAGACATAAGGCCTATCTTTCTCAATCAGCAGTGACGCCAGCCTCTTGCCCCTGAGTATATTTGCGCTGAGGCTTGGCTGACCTTCTTTTAGAGACAGTGACATCATAGTTACTCAATGTTGATTTCATGGGCAACTCTCAGCTTTTTTTAAGGCAGATCAATCCATATGTGTCTTCCATATTTGGTGAAAGTCTAGTCAACTGTTTTTGTCTGATGAGTAAATAAAAGCAAACACTTGCAATATATTTATAGAGATTGCACTATCATAAGGAGTTTATTTCATTTTGAAAAATGTTATCAATAACACGAGATTGTGGAGGCAATCTTTTATAGTCACAGGAAGCAGGGCCTTGTGAAAGATTCTACAGGTCAGAGGAAGCTGCAGGGGTGATAGAATTAAGTGCAGTATAAGGAGTAGCTTTGAGAATAGTGATGTTTCAGAACAAAGTGGGATTCCTGGCACTTCAAGAATTCTATCGTCAACTGGGTGACCATTTGGCCAGGAGGTTATAAATGATGATCCAACTTCAGAGAGGTGATCGGACTGAATTACTTTTGGGGACCTTTTCAATCCTGGTTCACACTTCTTTGATCCATACCTAGTTAAGGAGAAAGAAGGGAATGGAAAGGTCTCGTTTGAGATTTGTCTTCTGTAATGAGTTACAGCAAGTGACAGGACTTTATAAGGGTGAAATTTATCTTTGAAATAACTTCTTTGGGTTCCTAACCTTAGAGTGATTTGAGGTTTTGGGTTTCAGTAATCCAAAGTTGAAGCAATTTCTCAAAAGTTCATGGGAAAACTTGGTTAGAAACAGGAGTTCTCCACACTTTGAGAGTTCCAAACGAAGAACAAATTTGCTGAACTCTGAAGTAGTATGACAAAGATGGGGATTCTTTGTATTTAAAAAATAACAAGAAAAGTCCAAGGCATGCTTGCAGATGATCCTAGTGATATAAAACTTAAGGCTAATTGTGAGAGAAATGGCATGATGACACAAGCTTGGGAAGCTATGATTTTGACCAAGACCCTTAAGCTCCTTGAGACTCAGTTTCCTAATCTGTCAACAAGAGACTTAACATATATGTCCTCTGTGGCCCTACCCAGCCCAGTGTTCTGGTCTCTCTTGCCTGCAAAATACAAAGCTTTTCTCCATAGCTTTACCAAACAACCATCTCTCAGAGATACTCTCCCATTCAGCCTGCCGGGTGATCCAGGCAGGACAAGCCACCTTCCCTTTGGTATCCTCCTCTATAAAAGGAAGGAATTAGATACGTTACTTGTAAGATCTGGTCTCTCTGTGGCCACTTTCTACAGTTCTGTGAAGCTTACAGAGGGAAAATAACACACAGATGTCTAATTTATCTATATTTATTTCATTATTATCTACCCTCAAAACACAGAGGAAGTGATTTTTGTCTCTTTTTTCCCTTTCCCCAGATGTTCCATTGGCACTGCTTTTTGTGTTGGATTCTTACATAAGCGCACTAATTTTTTACAACCATCTGGGAAGAGAAGTGAGAGTAGAGATGGGATCAAATCCTGTGCTTCACTGTTTATCTCAAGTACACAGAAAATCCCGTTTTCTGCTTGTGGTTTAGTTATTCCTTCAGGATAGGATATACAAACTAATCCTGAGATCTAAGTGGCACATATTTTGGCTCTGATTTCCTGTTTTTAAATAGATCCCTTGGACCTAAGTTTGACACCATCCCGTCAAACGAATTAGCTTTCCAAACGCTCTTTCACAATCCAAACATCTGATAGTGTGACTCCTATGTGAGGCATTTGTGTCTACCATCTCCATGGGTTTGCTTTTCTGTCACCAGCCTGTGTGGCTAATCCTCCTCCAGCCTCTGCAGGGTTAGTAGTGTGGTGAGAGTGGGCCAGATGCAAAAGGCTTGATTACGAGATGAGATGGAACCTAAGCTATGTTCCACACAAAACTGAAGGCTTTGGGGGTGCTATGCTTTGAATGTGTCCCCTGCAAAATTCAGATGTTGCCAATGTGATAGCATTACGTGTTGGGGCCTTTAAAAGATGATTGTTAGGCCATGAGGGCTCCTCTCTCATATATATAAGGAATTAAGGCCTATGTAAAAGAGTAAAAGAGATTCTATGTAGCATTTGGTAGCTTGTCCTTACTTTTTTTTTTTTTTTTTTTTTTTTTTTTTTGAGATGGAGTCTCACTCTGTGACCCAGGTTGGTTGAATCACAGCTCACTGCAACCTCCATCTCCTGGGTTCAGGGGATTCTCCTGCCTCAGTCTCCTGAGCAGGTGGGACTACAGGCTCACGCCATTATGCCTGGCTACTTTTTGTACTTTTAGTAGAGATGGACTTTCACTATGTGGGCCAGGCTAATCTGAAACTCCTGATCTCAAGTGATCAGCCTATCTCAGCCTCCCAAAGTGCTGGGATTACAGGTGCGAGCCATTGCACCCGGCCTCTGCCCGTATGCCTTTTATCCTGGGAGGACACTGCATTCCTCTCCTCTGGAGGTTACAGCCCTTACCAGACAACTGAACCTGCCTGTGCCTTGATCTTGGACTTACCGGCCTCCGTAACTGTGAGGAAATAGATTTCTGTCCTTTGTAAATAACCCAGCCTCAGGTCGTTTGGTGTAGCAGCACACGATGGACTAAGAGGGCACCCTGAGATATGTTTTAAAGCAAAGACACAGGGAGATAGCTATAAACACTTATTAGCAGGCTGTACAGTCAATGCCAACCTCCTGATACTCTACAACAAACACCTCACAGGGATAGTGAGTTTTTTACTTCACTTGTTGTGGTGTATCACTAAGTAGTCTCTAAGGAACGCTCTGTGACCACTTTGCTAAAGCTTCTCTGGATGAGTCAAATAGAATTTCAGGTCCTGCATGCTTGGTGAGCAGTGTGCTGGGGATGTTAGCAGACAGGAAGTGGGTCCTTATGTCAGTGTGCCATTTCAGTGATAGCAACTTTGTGACTCGCAGTGCAAATCATAAGACAGCCTTTCAGGTGCATTCTGGACATTTGAGAGGTATCTGGACATCTTGGTGCAGAGATAAGGAAGAGTGGGGATTCTCCATAGTGGTGGGTCTCACTTGCATTTGGGGTGTAGTGGGAGGAGACTCACAGGCAGGACAGTAAAAGGACATCAGAGTCTGAGTTAGGCTTGGGAACTCTGAGCCAGCATCCCCAGGGAAGCCGGGGTGGCAGAACCGGGGTCTTCCTCGCTACCGTCATTTCACTGTGTTCTGAAACAACCCAGTGGTTTATTCTCCATTGTGGAGTAGGCCTGTGTGATATGAGGTTCCTCTCTCACCAGGCCCCTTTATCCTTTTACTGCTTTCAAATATCTCCATGCGTTTGCTGATGCTTTAAGTCCCTATAAGGAAGGATAAATGCTTTTCATTCCAAAATTAGAGATAAGAGACTTAAATGCAAATACATGGCTTGAGGCTGTACTTTGGAGAACGAATCCCTCCTTGTGGTGATGGTGAGAAAAGAGTAGCCTAGTCTTGGATTTCTAGCAACTGCCAGGAATCCAGTCCCCAGGCCTCCCATCAGGATCCTGCAACCCAAAGAGCCCCATGCTAGAATTAATGTTCATCTGTCTCAGAATTGACATTCTTAATCGTGTTTAAGGGGCCCCACATTTTCATTTTGCACTGGGCCCTGTAAACTGTGTAGCTGGTCCGACCTCCAAGGTGGAGGGGACAGAAGGAAGAGGTCAAGGAAAAGGAATATGGAATTATGAGTCTAACAATACATTCCTGATACCTTTGCTGAGGACCAGCTCTGTTGACCATGGATGGGGGCAGATGGAGCCTGTGCACAGAGCATTTTGTTGCAACTGCAGAAACTGGCAAATCTGGCCTTGCGTTGTGGTGATTTTGCTGTTAACTGTATTATCCTTATTCAAAACAATTTAGTTCCCAGGGAAAAAACATTCATTAATTGTTTGTTTTTATTATTTATTTATTTTTGGCCAGAAGGTTGCACTCATTCACCATACATTATGTGAGTGCTCACTATGTTCCAAGAACTGTGTTAGGCCCCAAACACACAAAGCTGAATCAGCAAGACTGCAAGAATTTTGCAGTCTGATGGTAGATGCAGACACTTATGATACCATATGGTAAATGCTATGATAGAGATATGTCTTGGAGATTTTGTGACTATAATGAAAGGGCATCTACCCAAGCCCAGAATATAGGACAGGCTTCCTAGAAGAGATGGGTGAGTCAGAGGATTTGGGGGTTTTTAATTTTGTTTTGTTTGTTTGTTTGTTTTTGAGACAGGGTCTCACTCTGTTGCTCAGGCTGGTGTGCAGTGGCACAATCGTGACTCATTGCAGCCTCAATTTCCTGGGCTCAAGTGATTCCCTCACCTTGGCCTTCGGAGCAGCTGAGCTACAGGTGTACACCACCATGCCCAACTAATTTTTTAAACATCTTCATAGAAATGGGGTCTCACAGTATTTCCTAGGCTGGTCTTGAGCTCCTGGCCTCAAGTGATCCTCCCACCTTGGCATCCCAAAGCGTTGAGATTACAGGCATGAGCCACTGCATCCCGCCCTTTTTGTTTGCTTAATGAAGATATCACTATTCTTCCTGGCTTATGTTTCCTATTAAGAATATGTTATGAGAGACCATTTGTGATGTTATGGGAGGTCAAAGATGAAGGAACTTGAGTTTATCTGGAGTGTTCAGGAAAGGCTTAGGGGAAAGAGGAGTTCTGGCTGGATTGCACACAAATTGGAAGGACGTGTGTTCTGTGTGAGTTGAAGCTGCTGCAGGCTCAGGAGGGGAGATGGGCAGGCAAAGAGCTGCCTGCACATGAATGATGCAGTCCCATTAGTATGGCAGGCGCTGCTGCTCATCCTCTCCCATCTCACCTGTGTTGAGTAGGAGACATTGTTGGGAAAGGATGGAAGTTTTTTAATCAGCATCCCAGTTTTTCCTCAGTTACGGTTGTGGATGTGGTTCTGCACCAAGGCTTAATCAACATGTGTGTTTGGGGCTAGAAAAGGAGGAGAAAGCCAGGTCTCACGCTTGAAAGACCTGGTAACCTGCCTCAGGGAGGAGACAGAACTGTGAATTGTGAACCGTCAATTCTGAGACAGGTCTCAGTTAATTTAGAAAGTTTATTTTGCCACGGTTGTGGATGCGCGCCCGTTGACGCAGCCTGAGGAGGTTCTCATGACATGTGCCCAAGGTGGTCAGGGCACGGTTTAGTTTTATACATGTTAGGGAGACATGAGACATCAATCAACATATGTAGGATGAACATTGGTTCGATCTGGAAAGACAGGACAACTCATAGCAAAGGTAGTAAGACTCAACGGGGAGGGGCCTTCCAGGTCTTACGTATGTAAGAGATAAATGGTTGTGTTCTTTTGGGTTTCTGATTAGCCTCTCCAAAGTAGGCAATCAGATATGCATTTATCTCAGGGAGCAGAGGGGTGACTTTGACTAGATTGGGAGGCAGGCTGGCCCTGAGCAGTTCACAGCTTGACTTTTCTCTTTAGCTTAGTGATTTGGGGGCCCGAGGATTTATTTTCCTTTCACAGAATGATCTAGGATTCAGTGGAGGAAACTGACCCTTGGCTCAGGGAGCTTCAGAATTGGTGGCTGGATGCTCACTACCTGGTCAGGGAAGATGTTAGGGGAGGTAGGACCTGTGTTGGGCTTGAAGGGTGAAAGGGCTTTACTGGTGAGGGAGTGAGAAGGGCAGCAGAGGGCGGGGTGCCAGAAAGTAGACTGATTCAGGAATAGGATTCTGGTGTAGGGTTTGGGATGAGATCAGCATGACCAGCAAGCAGGACCCACAGTCACTGGGGAATGTACCTCATGAGTGCTCAGGAATCCTCTAGATCTGGAGAGCCATTATAGTTTAAAAGTTCTTCCTTCCTAGGAGGCAGTGAGCTCAGCTTTTGGGTTCCAAAGAGCCCCTTGCCCCCTCCCATTTGCTGTGGTTACCTGGTGCCCAAGGAACTGCAGCATCCTGGAGATCCCGGCGGTCAGTGGGTATTGCTGAGGTTGATGCAGCTGATCTTGTGTCTGTGTATCAAGCCCTATTTCCAACATTTCACTAGGCACTGTCAGATTTAATCCCCTCTTCTACCAGTGAGGTGGACACTCGCATTATCTCCACTTTGTCTATGTGTAATAGGAAGTTCAAATCAGTTAACTAACATTTCTGTGGTTCCCCTGCTCAGTGACAGAACCAAGATGGGAAAGCTGTCTCTGCTCTCCGCCTTAGATCTCGGCCCCCCACTGTGCCATCTCTTATGCTCTGAAGGTCTCTGAACAAATACACTCTTTTCTGGTATCAGAATGATGTAGGGAAATCCCGTAAAAACACAACCAGCACGTGCAAACACCTTGGGGAGAGGTCCCACACTGGTGAGTTGTATACAACTTTCTTGGGAAGAAGTTTTGGTAGGAATAAAAGGAAAAGCATGCAGTCTTGGAGGAAACAAGCAGAAAGAGGCACAGGGAGAAGATGCTGAAGACGAATTTATTAACTTAATCGGGGGACGAACATGTGGTGTCCAGGAGCCTTTAGCAGGAAAAGCATTATTTCAACTCCTCAAACACTGTGTTCATTTTATTTTTTAGTTTTTGTGTGTTTGTTTTGCCTCATCTTAAGTTTCTTACAATGCTGTGCTTGTTTCAGAGTCATTACAACATTATGGGCAAATGTGAGAGTCAGGAGAAAACACTGAACTCAAAACACCTAGTTGATTAAGGTTACAGAGCGGGTTGGCTTGCTTGTCCGTTCCTTAAGCAAAGAGATAGGGTTTACAGTTCTGTGATACTCTCCAAAATATAATACTTTATGTAAGTTTGGATTTTATATAAATCCACAGTGTAGGCAGTCTTGGAAGACTCCACGATCTGGATGGACCTAATGTACTTTTTCAACTTCATTTCCTACTGCACCTTCCTAACCTTCTCCACCTGATGCTGAATGATTATTCTTGTGCATGCCCTGACATTCCTACTCTGCAGAATCCTTCGTGGACAAAGCTCTGCTCCCAACTTGTGTGTGTTCAATGTTATACATTCCGTTTTCCTGTGAAGTCTTTTTGGATGCTTCCAACTGGGAGTCCCCTCTCATTCTTCTCAAGATAGTACATTGTGCTTGCAGGCACTTCTCATTTCTCTATCTAGTCTTAGAGCTCTTCACTCAGACTTACCCAGTCTTCACTGATAACTTCTATCAGCAGTAGTTGAAAACAGTAGGTTTTTCTGTTCGATAATTGCATGGCCTTCACAGCAACCTTTGCATTTCATATTATCCCAGGTTTGAGCAGAGCTAAGTAAGGTTTCAAGAAATATAGCTCCTCAGGGTCCTGCTGCTGCTGGTCAGTGGAAGAACCTGGTCTCCTGACTCTTACTGCCCTTTCTAGGCGGTTCATTCCTTGAGCGCAGTATCCAAGTCTCCTTCAGCAGTCAGCCCCTATACTCCTGTGCAATAAATCAGTATATCTGAAATTGCTCAAAACCTCTTGGGAGAAAAGTTTAGGCCTGTGTCATCCGCCATTTTGTGTAAAGCAAGGTGGCCTCCTCATTTCCTGAGCGTCTTCTTCGCTTCTGCCTCGACCGCCCCTTGACCACAGGCGTGTCTTGGAATAGGCTCCGGATTCGCGGCCGTGGCGGCCTCCATGATGTCCGTTCCTGCCGCCCGGCCCAGGGCCTCCATCAGAACCGTGGCCCCATGGGTCCTGGCCGGGGCAGAGCCGTCCCACGCCTCCAATCCCGCCACTGCCTCCACACCAGCAGCAGCGGCAGCAGCCACCGCGACAGCGGTTATCACCGTATCCACAGCCGCAGCAGGGCCCCAACCCCAGGACTCTTCCAAGCCTGTGTGATTGCTCAGGAACCCGCCCCGCTCCCCGAGTAGCCAGTAGTTTCCAGCTCGGCCCCGCCCACCACTCCCCTAAACTATGGGGCCCCACCAGGGTTTGGGCCAGGCCAGACCCTGCTGCCCACAGTCACCTCACTTCAGCCGCCCACCGGGCGCCGCTACCCAGCCGGATCCCCACCACTGCTCCTCAGGCCGGAGGCCCCCGGGTCGGGGGCCCTAAGCAGAGCCCAGGCCTGGGCGGTCCCAAGGGTGGCAAAATGTCTGGCGGGCCACAGCCAGGTGGTGGTCTGGCCTAAGCACTCCTGGTGGCCACCCCAAGGCTGGCATCGAAACAGCGGGGAGCACTGTGGGGGCCGCCAGCACCACCAGGTACTCGAGAAGATGATCTCAGGCGTTGGAGGGGTTTGCAGCAAACTTGTCTCTCTTGAGGAAGCTTAGAGAAAAAACGTATACACAGCGATGTCTGTTGTGTGTTGGGAATCTACCTGCTGATATCACAGAGGACGAATTCAAAAGACTATTTGCTAAATATGGAGACCCAGGAGAAGTTTTTGTCAACAAAGTCAAAGAATCCGGGTTTATTAAGCTTGAGTCCAGAGCTTTGGCTGAAATTGTCAAAGTTGAAGTTGATGATGTGCCCATCAGAGGTAGACAACTTCCAGTTCTCTTTGCCACACATGCTGCTGCCTTTCCTGTTCCTAATCTTTCATCTTATGTTTCCAATGAACTGTTGGAAGAAGCCGTTAGCCAGTTTGGGCCTATTGAAAGGGCTGTTGTAATTGTGGATGATCGTGGAAGTTCTACAGGGAAAGGCATTGTTGAATTTGCTGCTGCTTTTTTTTTTTTTTTTTGAGAGGGAGTGTCGCTCTGTCACCCAGGCTGGAGTGCAGTGGCATGATCTCGGCTCACTGCAAGCTCCGCCTCCTGGGTTCACGCCATTCTCTTGCCTCAGCCTCCTGAGTAGCTGGGACTACAGGCACATGCCACCACGAACGGCTAATTTTTTTGTAATTAGTAGAGACGGGGTTTCACCGTCTTAGCCAGGATGGTCTCGATCTCCGGACCTCGTGATCTGCCTGCCTCAGCCTCGCAAAGAACTTGGGTTACAGGCGTGAGCCACCACGCCCAGCCTTGAATTTGCTTCTAAACCAGCAGCAAGGAAGGCATTTAAATGATGCCGTGAAGGTGTTTTCTTACTGACAGCAACGCTTCCAGTCATTGTGGAACCGCTGAAAGAACTAGACGATTAAGATGGTCTTCCTGAAAAACTTGCATAGAAGAATCCAGTGCATCAAAAAGAGAGAGAAACCCCTCCTCATTTTGCCCAGCATGGCACATTTGAGTATGAATATTCTCAGAGATGGAAGTCCTTGGATGAAATGGAAAAACAGCAAAGGGAACAAGTTGAGAAAACCATGAAGGATGCAAAAGACAAATTGGAAAGTGAAATGGAAGATGGCTATCGTGAATATCAGGCAAACTTTTGCTCCAAGATCTCATGAGATGACAGGAAAAATTAAACCACATGGAATAACTACACAATCAAGGAATATAGAAATGTAAAGAAATGCAACTGAGGCAAGAGGAGGAACGATGTAGAAGAGGAAGAGATTATGATTCATCCACGTGAGATGGAAGAACAAGTGAGGTGCCAAAGAGGAAAGTTAGAGCCGAATGGGCTACGTGGATCCAAGAGAAAGAGACATGAGAAAAGGTGGCAGAGGAGCATTGAACATGGGAGATCCCTATGGTTCAGGAGGCCACAAATTTTCATCTCTAGGTAGTTGTGGTGGCATGGGTTATGAAGGTAATCCTGGAGTTCTACCAGCAACCGTGAGTGGTCCCATGATGGGAAGTGACATGCCTACTGAGTTCTTTGGACAGAGAGTTGCGGGGCCTGTGGGTGGACAGGGTCCTAGAGGAATGGGCCTAGAACTCCAGCAGGATATGGTAGAGGGAGAGAAGAATACAAAAGCCTAAATAAAACCTGAATTTAGATGTGGTATCTAGGCTTTCATTCCAGTTTGTTTTTGTCTTTTGCTTAGATATGAATCTTTTAAATTCTTGCATTTTAGTAAGAAAGCTACTTTTTTATGGATGTTAGCAGTTTATTGACCTAATATTTGTAAATGGTCTGTTTGGGCAGGTAAAATTATGCTGTGTTTGAAACAGGATAATTTTTTTCGTTTCATTTCCTTTTTTCTTTTTTATTTCCTTTTTTTTTCTTTTTGACTCTATAATGTCCTTCAAGTTATGGCAATGTACCTTGTGCCACTAAATTTCCAAAGTGTACCAGTTTTTTTTCCTATGCTTCAAATAAATAGAAAAATGGTTATTAAAAAGTTTATATAAAATCCCAGATAAATACAGTACTCCTTACAAATTTGTCTCATCTTGTAATTTCATTGTAAATTGTTTGGATTGGAGGCTAGTGTCTATAGAAGTGATACTATAAATAGTACTTGGGCTCCTGAGATAAACCTCAAAGCCAATTTAAAATTCAAACTGAGGAACACAAATGCAAGAGGTTGGGAGTGAGTGAGTGTGGAGAGTGATTTCTTTAGAAAGTTTTCTTCTGTCCTAGGCATCACTAGTACATTCTCAATGTAGTTCCTAACACTAAAGTCACTTAAGGATGTTTTATTTTGTAATAATTTTAGAATTATAGAAGAGATGGAAAATAGTACAGAAAGTTCCATATACCTTTAATCCAGCTGCTCGTAATGCCAACATTTTACATAATCGTGGTACAAATGATCAAAAGTAGGAAAATAATATTGGTGCAATATGATTAACTAAATTATGCCTAGGCTTTGTTTTGTTTTGTATTTCTCGTACTGAATTTCTTAGATCTGTAGTCTCCAAGTTTCTTAGATCTATGGTATAGTGTCTTTCATTCATTTGGGGAAATTCTGAGCTGGTAGTTCTTCAAATATTTCTTTGCCTTGTTCCTTCTGTCTTCTTTTGGAATTCCAGCTATGTGTGTGTCGTAGTGCTTAGCATTGTCTCATAGCTCTCGGGTGTTCTGTTTCTCTGTTTGCACCATTTTTCTCCTTGTTTAAGTTGGGTAATTTTAATTGACCCACCTCAAGTTAACTGTTGTTTCCTTAGCAGAGACATCTCTGCTAATGAACCTATTAAAAGGTTATTTTTGTTTGTTTGTTTTTGTTTTTGAGACAGAGTCTTGCTCTGTTGCCCAGGCTGGAGTACAATGGCATGATCTCTGCTTGCTGTAGTCTCTGCCTGCCAGGTTCAAGCAATTCTCCTGACTCAGCCTCTCCAGTAGCAGGGGTTACAGGTGTGTGCCACCCAGTCTGGCTAATCTTTGTGTTTTTAGTAGAGGCAAGGTTTCACCATGTTGACCAGGCCAGTCTCAAACTCCTGACCTCAAGTGATCTGCGTGCCCAGCTTCCCAAAGTGCTTGGATTACAGGTGTGGGCCACCGTACCTGGCCCCATTGAAAGATTTCTATAGGTTGCTCTTACTGCATTTTTTTTCTAGCATTTCCATGTGATTCTTATTTCCATCCCTATGCAGAAGTGACCCATATACTTTTTGTCCACTTTTCCATTAGAGCCTTTAACAGATTATTCATGTTTGTTTTAAATTCTCTGTCAGATAGCTCCAGCATCTGTATCATACCTGAGTCTGGTTCTGATGATTGCTTTGTGTCTTGATGTGGTCGGGGGAGGTAGGGAATGAGTAGGAGCTGGGCTCAGGAGCTGGGCTGGGTTTGAGGTTTGTTGTTGCTATAATTACCACAGACTTCAAATCCCTTTTGAGATACCTTGTGTTTAGGATAGAGGTTGTTTTGCCTGAGTGTTTGGACGAACGGAGGCAAGATGGTGCACTTCCGGGTTCTTCATCCCCCCCCCCCAACTTTTCCCGCGCGCGCGAAAATGTAGCCGGCGACCCAGGAAGGTGCAGACCAACTGGGCATGCACCAGGTGACGTCAATCCGAAGAGACCAAGATTTACCTGGTCGCACCTGCGGAACGCCCCCGACACGCCCGTGCCCTGCCTATTGCCCTCCCACTCCTAGAAAAGCCGCTCTCCACCAGTGAGCCACGCGGTCTTCCTCCAGCCCCACTGAAGTCGGGATGCAGGAACCCCGCCCGAGAGCCCCACGAGGGGGGCACTCTGTCGGCCTTCTTTGCCGGAGGCCGACAGACTTCTTCCCCACACCTTAGGTTACCAAAATAAACTTGCAGTTTTGCTCCAGACCTTTGCCTACTTGCTGGTTCTTTTGTGCTCGCTCGGCTGGTCTTAGAAAAACAAATCACTGAGTACTGTCTGTCCACCCCTACAATTGTGGTCTCCTCAATGCTCTGCACTTCAGGGAAGGTCTCTGTACTTCTCTTCTCTCCCACTCCCAGCAATATTCTGCTGTTTCTTGTTATTCACAGCTTGCCAGCTTAACTGTCTGTGCAGGGCAGGAGGGAAGTGGGGTTGTCTCTGATTTGTCTGATAAAATCTCAGTCCTAGGCAGGTACCATGTCACTGGGTCTTAGAGTATTTTCCTGTCCTACCTCTGCCTTCCTCAGCTGCACTTAGTTTTCACCATTTCGCTAAGGTGAGAATATTTGTTGATCTTTCCCCACCAGTAAGGTTTTTGCTCCATAGAGGGGAGGCAGGATGGGGAGGGTCCAGGAAGAGTGTTTTGCCCCTCCCAGGGAGCTGCTGTCCCCTCCCACTTGCTGCACCACATGGTCAGTGTCCTAAGGTTCTTTCTGATCATTTTTATGAACATCCAATGGAGTTCCTGGAGAAAAAGACTGCAAAAGGAAGTTCCACTTTTTGGAACCACAAAGGGCTTCACTGCCCTACTCATCTGCACTGAGCCTGGCTTATGTCATTGATTTCTTTTTACCATTAGCCAAGTGCATCTGCCCCACTAAGCAAGGGCTCATATCGCTTTTCTCCCTGCCAGAACCTGTGACTTCTCAGATTTTGACCAGCTGTTTGCTCTGTGACTTCAGCTCTCTACTAAGTTCCAAAAAAGTCTTGCATTTGAAGGTTATGTCGTTCTTTTTCATGATAAGGGATGCATCTTTCAGCTTGTTATATCCTGAAGCAGAAACAGAGCCTGAAACTCCTTTATAAAATCATACTTTAAAACCTATTGATTAGTTTGTCTACTTACACTGCTCTACAAATCAATAACGTCTTCCCACAACCTCACGACCTAGTTCCAACTATCACGCAGAGTACCACAGCTGAAAAGAACTGAAGTGTGTTGTTTTTACTCATGAGTGGGAATGTTGTGGTAACACCCCAAATCTGGAAGTCCATTATTACAAGATTTACTTTTGAATGAAAGCCTCAGATCCCATGATCTGATCTGTGTTCTATGGTGATGATTTAAAGAGATGGCTTTCTTTTTAAAAACCCTATCTTGTACCAGATTCATATTCTTTAAGTTTTAATGTTATACGTAGTGTTGGGTCCTTGGATTTCTTCTCTCAAATGCCATATTATCTTAAAAAGTAAAGCTATTCTTACTGTGGAAATTTGTATTAACAAGCAGATTACTCCAAATTGGTGGTGTTGAGTCAGCCCCCTCTTCCTCATTGCTAGAATATGGGGTCATTATTTTCCGTTCTTTCTTCCTTTCACTTTAGTCAATCTAGAACCCCTTTTACCCCATTCCAGTTTTGACACAGGTCCTATGTTAGCTGGAGTAGGGGAGTTATAATGGATATTGCTTGGAGAGGCAAAGGTAATAACTTGTTCCCTCCAAAACTGTCCACCTTTTCCCTATATTTCCCTTCCTCCTGCAGGCCTGGAGATAGTGCTGGCTGAAGTGTCCCCTGCTGTTCTCTTTATTATCACCTCACACAAACCCTTGGTTCAGAAATAAAGCCAAGACTTTAAACCTTGAGGAGGCTACACATTCTCTTCCAAATCTTGTCGTGCTCCTTTCTCTGGCATACTTCCTCTGCCATTCAGTAGCTTCTGCTTCCTTTGTTTCTCTGCACCCATCCTTGCCATCTGGAGCTTGTGCCCTTCGTAGTGACTTAGAGCTCCCTCCTCTCCAGCCTCCTCCCTGTCGTGTGGGGAGGGATAGTACCTCTCTCATTGATCCCTGCAAGATGTCATTCTGACATTCAAAGTGAGAACTGTGAATGGATTTCACAGTTACATCCCTGGGTCAATGTATATAGCCCTATAAATGCTGTATTGCAGGCATACGATGGGTTAAAGAGGTTTTTATGGGCTGGTCTGAGGACTTCACCACAACAGACAATATTATTTCTGTGCTTTCTGAGTAACTTACAAATGAACATTGAAACAGGACCCATTTGTAAATAGAGGACTGTCTCCCTGTATTTCCTGGCATTGTAAATTTCACTGTCAGAAGCTTCCAGTGTTTCTTTCTCTGCACCATAACTCAGAATCAATCTGATTTACCTAAAGAAAGGGAACATATGGATGGCTCTGATGAGGATATTTTGATTGTAAGCAAGAGATATGGTCTAGGAAGCATCCTTCCTCCTTCTCCATCTGTTTCCATTGAGATTGCTTATCAGAAGTCAACATTCGTGGAGACATTTGGGCTTGTACTTCGGAGTGAGTATCTGCTGAACCTTTGCCCAGATGATTTTAGTCCCATTACATCTTACATAGGAGCTGAGGTGGGAGAGGGTTAAACACGAGAAGAGGGGCTCCATCATGGAAATGCCTGCCTAAATCCTACCTGGCCCTCCTTCTGACCCCCATTTTCTGCCTTTACTATGAACATAGGGTGGAGGGAAGAAATGGGCTTTCCAACCTTGGAGTGTTCCATCTGGTTTCTCCATGCTATGGAAAATGCAGCTCTCAGAGGTGACTTCATCTGGAAGTTTCTGTAGACAGGGTTCTGACTGTAAAGAACAGAACCAGAGGAAATTAAATTGCAGGAGGAAGTACTTAGGTTAAGTGCAACTCAAAATTTTGTAGTTTGTTAAGTATAGGAATAGATGTGTAATGGGACACAGTGAGATTTATGCTTTGAGGTTGTTTAAGACTTGGATATTCAGTGCTCTTTGTTCATTGGATGTGCCTTAGGCATTCTCAGTGCTGGAGATGGACAGAGTTAGACAATATAGTCCCTGCCCCTCATAAGCCCCAGAGCCCAAATGGAGGGGCACCCATGTACACAGGTAACAACAGGACAGGGTCGTATATTAAACAAGTGTACAGGTCAGAGAATTGGCCATGGGGTGGAATGATCAGGAAGCGTATCACAGGGGAGGCTACTCTTGAGCATGTTTTGAAAGATGAGTAAGAATTGATTCAGGCCAAGGATGTGTGTGTGTGTGTGTTGTGGGGGAGGGGAGTGTTTTAGGAGCAGGAATAACTAACATGGGCAAAACATGGAGGTGTGTACAACTGGTCGATCTGGAGATCCACAGGTAACAAGATGGTGCTGGAGCATCAAGGAGGAGCATAATAGGTTTAGGTAGTAGGAGAGGGCATGGCAAGGTGATAAACCTGAAGAATTAATCAGGGCCAAGACTACTGTGCATTTGTATGCTACCTAAGTGTAAGTTACTCAATGGTCTGTTGATCATTTTAAATGTCATAGTTAGATTTGCTTTCTAGCTGGGTCACTCTGATAGCAGGATAGAGGGTTAGATTGGAGGCAGGTTTGGAAAATAGTTTGGCAGTTCCTCACAATGTTAAACACAGAGTAGCCATATAACCTGCAGTTCCACTCCTAGATGTGTGTGTGTATATGTGTATATGTGTGTGTATATATATATATACACACACACACACACACACATACTGATGAGAAATGAAAACACACATTCACTTAAAAATTCATATGTGAATATTCATAGTAGCTTTGTTCGTAATAGCCAAAAGGTGGAAACAACTCACATGTCCATCAGTGGATGGATCGATAAACAGAATGTGGCATTGCACGCAATAGAAGATTATTTGGCCATAGAAAGAAATGAATTACTGATAACATGCTGCAGCATAAATGGTCCTTGAGAACGTTACATCAAGTTAAAAACCAGATGTCAAAGACTACATGTCCTATAATTCCATGTCTATGAAATGTCCAGCACAGGCAAATAGGTAGAGACAGAGAGTAGACTAGTGTTTGCCTAGGGTTCTAGGGGTTGGAGGGGTTGGTGGTAATGGGAAGTGACTACAAATAGTTATAGTTTCTTTTGGAAAAGATGCAATAATCTCTAAAAATAGTTTGTGGTGGTGGTTGCACAAACCTGGGAACACATACAAAAATTAGCTTGTCTACTTTAAAGGGGTGAATTGTGTGGCATGTGAATTTTATCTCAATCAATAAATAACACAATCACTGTCCTCAAAAACAAACAACAAAAAAAGTGGAAACTGGGAGACTAATGAAAAGGCTTTAAAAATAGTTGAGGTGACTGAAGAGCTCCTGGGCGGAGGCTGTTGCTGTGAAATAGAAGGTTGGGGGAGGCTGAATGTGTTCAGAAGAGAGTAATTCTTTAGCTTTAATCTAGTATCTTGGGCTCTTCCGTAGACATTTCGCAAGAGTGTTTAATAAAGAGGCTATTACAAACATATTTACAGATAAGTACTTTTTCCAAAAAAGAATTTAAGGCAGCTACCAAATTTATTGATGTCAATTCTCTGTCTCACTTATGTAAGTGCTTGATCATAACCTTCTCATGGAAGACACAAACATGCCATACAATGGGCAACAGAGGCAGGGTACAGGCTAAAAGAAAGAAGGCCTAAATCTTATTTTTACTATAAGATTAGTTTAACAGACAAAACTATGAAAAATCTGTTCATATTATTTCTGATCATGGTCAACAGATTACTATAAAGATGAATTTCCAGTTTGGGAATAATTTTTCAAAAGTGTTATCAGTAGTTTGAGGCTAAACATTCAAGCCTAATAACTGGCAGCATTATGCCCTTGCTAGGGCGATGGCTGTGGGCCAGTGGCATGGACCAGCAAGACCAGAATGTGGCTGGGCTTCCAGCTGGTGTTGAATGGAACATGCTCTTATCCTGAAAGCCTTTAGGGCAAAATCTACGTCAGACTGGGATATCGGACATGATGCAGGCGAGGCTTGGCCTGGGTTGGCAGGCTGGCTCCAGTAGGGTAGATGGCACAGAGTTTAAGAGGACATGAGTTGAGGTTTGAAGTTTATACTAGGCATTAGTAAAAAGGCAGAAAATGCCAACTGCATTAGCAGACCGGGAGCAGCGTGCAGGAAACAGAAGAGGTAGATGAAATTTACCACCCTGGGATAATTACTCAACAAACATTCACCAAATGTCTACTACATCCCAGGTATAGCTCAGCAGTACGCTGTTTGATTTCACCATGAGGGTTTCAACCAAATGTCTACTACGTCCCAGGCATAGCCCAGCAGTATGCTGGTTGATCTCACCGTGAGGGCTGTGTGCTTTTGACCTTAGATATGTGCTTCTCTGTAAAGAAGAGCCTTCTCACATATAGTTAGCATTTTGTTACTTAAATCCTGTAAATTTTTAGACAGTTTCCAAAGGATTCTCACTAGTTTCCAATGTTCCCATAAGCTGCAGTGTAAACACATTTTTCATTTTCAAGTTCATGGCTGAACCTACTTAAGTTATGAATATATTTATGGTCAATAAATAGAGCTTATTAATAGCACAGAGTGTACTTTGGCCTTCCATCCATGTTTAAAGAAATCATTAATCTCTGTAACCTCTACCCACATACTAAATTGCACTGGAATGCTTGAAAAATTGCTAGTTCTATGGACTCATGTAAAGTGTATGGAATGTAAATGTATGTCTTAGTACTCTCGAATTATGTACCAAATTTATTAGAAATCAGTTGTGTCCTTTAAGTCCTGTACAACATCGAAACACACATGAAGTGCTAAGAGTGAAATGTAAAAAGACCTTGCTTTATTTGGTTCAAGATGCATATGAGCATGACATAAATTATTGCTGAAACTTAAACCCAAGCAAACATCATGAAAGATACATGAGCGAAAGATGAATGGATCATGAAAGAGATACAGATAGCTGATATACAAATAAAAAACTATTTTTTTCTTTCCTAATAGAGAAAATTTAAAACGAATGTAAAATACAAATTTTCACCATTTTATAAATGACACATATTGTTAGGGGCAGGTGAAATGAAAATTTATATTTAGTATTAAGAGCATAAACTGTTTCTGTCATTCTGTAAAGTAATTTGTATCAGGAGCCTTCAAAATATTCATGCCTTTTTCCAGTATTTTCCTTTCTGAAAGCTGATTCTCAGAAATGGCCATGAATATGTATATCATAGAAGTATTTATCGTAATGAAAAATGAAAAGCAATTTACATGTCTAACAATAGGAGACCGGTAAAATTATGCAGTATCCGTATAGTACAATATTGCATGGTAAACAAACATCATTTATTCAGTAAATATTAATATAGGACAAAGGTTTGCTATGAGAAAAACTATCATTTTAATTGTGAAAATAATTATAAAGTTTATAGCTATGTAAAGAAAAAAGATTGAGGGGATGAAAACACTGTAGCAAAGCACTGGTTTTTTTTTTTTCCTGAGTGGTAGAATTATGAGTGATGTTGTGTTTTCCAGATATTTTATTTGGAAATTCTGTTGCTGTTATACTTTGCAATAAGATACGGCAATGCTTGAATCATGTTGACATGACTAAAAAATAAATTAGCGTTTGGCTCTAAACGTGACAGAATAGGGTAATTGAAACAGACACAGGATTCGAGTTGGTAGTTTCGGGGGACTTCCTTCCTGCTGCGCGGGAATCACCTGGAGAATCCAGAAGAGAAAAATAAAATTACAGGTAACTTCTAGGTTTCAGTCAGTCTTTACCCTAAATTCCAAGACAGGAGCAGGCAGCCCGTAAAGTCGAGGTTGTTTTGGGGAAGGAGATGATGGGCCCTGGGAAGAAGTTTGAGCAAAGCCTCCTTGTGTCCTGGGCTCCATTTCTCCTGCATTGTGATGGAGACTACAGGTGTCCAAGCTGGAGAGAACCAATCAGCATAGAGTGCTAAGCTGGTGTGGATTTACCAGTTGGCTCTGCAGAAAAGGTAGTTTCGCATGCTCCTGGCCCCTAAGCAACAGTTTGGTGCAACCAGAGGCTCTGGTGTTCTCCATCATAGTCCCTTTCCTGGTGGCATCTTATGATGGTTTCTTTTTTCCCCTTCCTAGTACTCCTAAGAGATGAATAGGAGTTTTCAAGGACAAGAGGAAAGAGAACAAAACACCTCTTCTTCGTTCCCTTGAAGAAAGACCCTACTGTCAAAAGTGCCTTTTTTTAAGAAGCCTGTCTCTCTCTTTTCCTTTCTTTCCCAAAATACTGTTTTGCAGTCAGTCTGTGAAAACCAGTGTGAGTCGCAGCAGCAGCTTCTCGTGTGCAGCCTTCCATCTGTAGCTTGGTCTGAATTATGTGCCGTATATTTAGAATGTCTAAATTAGTGATGTTCCATGCACTATTTAAAGAGGAGCTGGGAAGTCAGGGGAAGATCAGGGCCATTGATCAGGATTGTCTTCTGAATGTTGCTGGCTGTTATCCTCAAATCCCAGAGTTAGAAATACTTGGGGGCCATCAAGAGAACAGATGGTCCAGGAAGGCACCTGGCCCATGTGGTCATTAGTCCACGGAGGCAGTTGGTCATTTTCTGAGCTTGGAGCAGAGTTTTGCTTCTGTCGGTGCCATTCAAGGTATAGAAGGAGACATTGGTTAGAACACATAGGGCTAGAAAATGTGTGTAAACATATCATCCCAGCTGATAGATATCAGCCCAGCTTGGCTTACCTAACAAAAGATTCCTAACAAAAAAGTTGAAGGAGAGATTTCTGATTTTAATTTAAAATTGGGGACGCTCAGCTATGTTTAACAGGGCTAAGGAAAGATGTCATTGTCAAGACAGCCAGTGAAAAGACAATATGGGACCCTCGATGGTGCAAAGATTCCTTATGCTCCGTTTTCATACCATTTGTGTCCTGTGGTTGTCGATTAATTTATCAGGGTCTCCCCCTAGACTGAGATGAGGGACCATTTCTCATACCACTTTGTAGCCCTAATATGAAGCAGGTTGCCTGGTACATAAACATTGATTAAGTGTTTGATGAATGAATAAATGACATCACATAGGGGATAGGAAGAAGACCACAGGTTGAGGGATTGGCCTCAGAAGGAGGAAAGAAAATGCTTCCTTTGAGACCAGAGAAAAGGATGGCTCTGCAGAGTGATGAGTACATTTTTGTTTGATATTTTCCTTTGAGAGAGGGACTAAGAATTTAAAGTCTAACCATATAACAATAACCACCATAATTGGTAGTTGATAAACACTGGATAATAATGATTTCCTATGATGATTTCATTCTTCCCTATCTGTATTTTGATTTAACTCTTTAAAATAGAAGGGCAATTTATTTGTAGGTTTGGTGTTTCTGTTGTAATAATCATACTGATTTTCTCATTGGATTCACTTTTCATCTTCTCTCTCTTCTGGGGACACCCTGTGTCTCACTAGGGACTCACAATACACTCTTTGTAATTAACCCTTCTTAGGTGCCCTGGTCTCCCCATCTCTCATCTCCATTTTCTACCTGTAGGAGATACATCTTTTGCCCTTCAAATGGGGGCCATTGTTTCTTCTTGGGCTTATTTGCACATAATAATAACAACTGCATATTATTAATTTTCAAGGATCCTGAGTGGATATAAAAGGAAAACCCTTGGATTCTACTGTGACTCACGAGCAGGGAAAATTGATTAGACAATCCCATCCCGATGCTGTTGTCTTCTCTTCACTGTTGAACTGATCATGTCAGGTATACAGGGTTCTTAGCTTCTCTTCTCCTGAGTTTATTTTTCTGTGAAACTGACATGATTAATATCTACCTTGTCAGATTGTTATAAGCTATAAATGGGTTTTTACACATCATTATAGCAGTGCCTGGCACAATAAATGTTAGTAATTATTACTGCTTTTGTTATTTGTTGGTGGAAATTTGCAGAGAGCATTTTTATATCCCCAGAAATTTTTTACACGCCTTCCCTGGCTCTTCATGCCCTTCTGAATAGCAGCTGATTTTCTCTGAGATACCATTAAGTAGTCATGGGTTCGTGTCCCTTTCTGGAATCATTTCCAAAACACTGCTTAATATAAACAAAATTATAAAAGTAAATACTGTTCAGTGAAGAAGGCTCTTCACAAAGTTAGAATTCTGATCTAACCCTATACTAATATTTATATATTATATATATGTTATATATAGGTATATATGTATGTGTGTGTGTATTTGAGATGGAGCCTCACTCTTGCTCAGACTGGAGTGCAGTGGCATAAGCTCAGCTCATTGTAGCCACTGCCTCCCAGGTTCAAGCGATTCTCCTGCCTCAGCCTCCTGAGTAGCTGGGATTATAGGTGCATAACACCACACCCAGCTAAGTTTTGTATTTTTAGTACAGATGGAGTTTCACTTTGTTGGCCAGGCTGGTCTCGAACTCCTGACCTCAGGTGATCCACCCACCTTGTCCCCTCAAAGTGCTGGAATTACAGGTGTGAGATATCGCACCCAGCCCCCTGTGCTAATACTATGATTATCAGCAGTCACATGGCAAACACCCATAATAATATATTATTTTGTGTGCATACAGTATGTGACGTGAGAGGGTGTCTCTTGGGAGGTATATGATAAGAAGAAGTTTGGATCTAGGGTTAATATCACTTCACAATTTTTTAGCATATGTTGAAATGAGAATTTTCATTCTCAGTTGATTCTTTGGGCTGCTGTATTTCCATTCTAAGCCCACAAGCCGCCTTTGACTGGAGAGCTCAATGATTTCATGATACCTACAGCCCTTTTCTAATTAGAAATCCTATTAGAAGGTGGAAGGCATGGGAAGGATGTCTCAGTCTGCATGTGGAAAGACCCTTCTTTGTGAAGAACTACCGTGAATAGCTGACGTGTACCAAGCACCTTAGCTGAAGGTGCAGGCGAGTGTGTAAGAGAGGTGGCTTTTTGGCTTTTGGAGTTTATCAACAGTTGAGTCCTTAAAAGCCTGACATTTTTCTTCTCCAGGATCTTGCTTATTCTTCTTATTGACTTTCCATCCATCACATTAATAGCCACTAGCTTGTAGTTTATCGGGCTCAGAGCTCACGTGTCTCACCCTTTGCAGTAGGCGCAGTTTCCACCATGGTGTTGACATGTGGGCTGTGTCCTGGAACCTCCCTGTCGTGGACACTGGGCAACCTGTGCTCTTTGAATCTGGAGCTGGTTTGACTAAGCATGAGCAGCAGTAAGAGAATGCGGCCTTTTATTTCCAGACACCATAGCTGCTGTTGGGAGGTGAAATGTTCTCATTTGGGTGTTGGTTGGAGTGAAATTGTTTGTCTTTTTAAAGCAATGCTGTGTTTTAGGATATTAACATGACAGATGAGTCTCTAGGGCAGAACGTGAGTAAATGTTAAAGCAAAAGCTTTCAGGATAAAATTTAAGCTCTTTAGAGTTGTCAGCTTGAGGAAAAATTGAGGCAATTCTTCAGAAGGGAAGCATTATATAAAAGCATGAGTTGGCACCTGAATGTAGGTTAACTTTCTTCCCCAAAAATAACGGCTAAAGGATTTCTGTTTGCCTTGGCTTCCTAAGAGGACAGGTAGTAAATCCTGCTGTCCATTGACACAAGCATGAAAGAGTAGGTAGTCTTTTTGGTTACCTTTTCTTCGACTATTTTTGGGCAGCTACTGTGCACTAGGCACTGTCCCAGGCAATGGGGAACCAGGAGTGAAAACTCAGACAAAACCTGCATTGCAGGGCTTGTATTCTAGTTGAAGAGATGATAAACATAAACCTAAATAAGCAAATTCCATAGTGGAGTAAAGGGATTTACCCTTTACTCCGCTTACTTACCCTTTACGGATTGTTCCCTTTAGAGGAACAATCAGTGCGTTTAAGGGGACTGAGGGCTTCAGCAGAGGATAATACAATCTGAAATAAGACAGTCAATGTAGGTCTCGTTGAGAAGGTGACATCAGAGCAGAAACTTGAAGAGAAAGAGGTAGCCAGCCATGCCTATACCTGGAGGAGGAGAGTTTCCAGATGGAAGGAACAGCTGGTGTGCAAGTTCTGGGCGGGAATGCATGAGGGGCCCGTGTGCAGGGACAGAGCCAGTGAGGGAGAGGAGGAGGAGATGAGGTCTGAAAAGTAGGGGAGGGGCGTGTCATGTGAACCTCGTAGACCGCGGTGAGGATTTGGCTTTTACCCTCAGTGAGATGGAAAGACCCAGTTTTAAAGGGTTGTTCTGGAGGTTGTGTTGAGAACAGACTTGGGGAGGTAGGGTAGAAGCTCAGAGGCCACCATTAGGCAGCCATGACATTCACCAGGCGGCAGGTGAGAGTGGCTGGGCCAAGGTGGTAACAAGTGACAACCAAAATGAGTGACCAAGGCTTGTCACGTGTCATCAAGGCTTATTAAGCCAGCCTAAAGGCACACCTGGGAAAAACGCAAATCACAGAAACCTCTGTGGCTGTTTCCGCACCCCCCCACTCCAACCCCTTCCAAAGAGGCTCTCAGGAGATTTAGTATTTATATATTTTCTTAAAAACCAGAGACGGCAGCTGAGCACGGTGGCTCACGCCTGTCATCCCAGCACTTTGGGAGGCTGAGGTGGGTGAATCACCCGAGGTCAGGAGTTTGAGACCAGCCTGATCAACATAGAGAAACCCCATCTCTACTGAAAATACAGAATTAGCCAGGTGTGGTGGTGCGTGCCTGTAATCCCAACTACTTGGGAAATTGAGGCAGAAGATTTGCTTGAACCTGGGAGACGGAGGTTGTGGTGAGCCAAGATCGTGCCATTGCGCTCCAGCCTGGGCAGCAAGAGTGAAACTCCGTCAAAAAAAAAAAAAATGAGGTGGCAGTGAGACTTTAGTTAGTGCTTAGTAAATCTATGTTTTACATAAGATAGGTGAATATTTGAAGAAAAAGGGAATAGAGGAAGCAGGTGTCTCTGGGAGGGGTGAAGCAATGATTAATCTCATCTTGTCTTTGTTCTGTACCTAGTAAATAAGCTACTAGGCTTTTGAAAAGGGCTGGCTGCTGTTTAGCCCTTAGGGAAGAAAGCCTAATAGCTGTTAGGAGCTGTTAACATCAACAGAGGTGTCCTTTCTCCTTTCCCATTATGCCTCTGAATTCAGCTTCCAAGGTTTCTCTGGGGATCCCTTGGCCAAGATGGGGTCTGTTAAGTCACTTGGGGGCTGAGGATTTTATTTTTATTTCTCACAGTGGAGATGGTTAGAAGTGCCTAGTTGGAATCCAGACATATTTTGAAGGTAGGAGCAGCATGGTTTGCTAATGGATTCACAAGAGAAAGAGAAGAGTCAGGGATGACTTAGTAGATTTCAGCCTGAGCTGAACACAGAGAGTGTGTTGTGACTGACTGAGATGGAAAGACGCTGGGTGGGATATACGTGTGTGTAATTTAAAAATATACATATTTACACAAGACACATTCTGGGAAAGTAGACGCTGTGTAACTGATGGTGGCCGTCATTGGTTGTATTATTTTGCTTGGGCTGCCATAACAGAGCACCACAAGCTGAAAGCCTAAGACAATGGAAGTTTATTTTCTCACCCGTGGGCAGGCTGGAAGTTCAAGGCGAAAGTGCCGGTGTGTCTGGTTTCTTCGGAGAGCTCTCTCCTTGACTTGCATAGAACCACCCACTCTCGCTGTGTTCTCAGCGAGGACAGGTCAAAATGACCCTTCCTTTGTGAGTGCACATCCCTGTGTCTCTTCTGTGTGTCCTCCTTTTATAATGACACCAGTCAGAATGGGTTAGGGTCCACCAGAGAAGCCCCATTTTAACTTAATAACTATTTAAAAGCCCACAGCAGTACTTCTAGGTGTTCTCCACACACAATAACATTTTGAGGTACTGGGGATTAGAGTTGCAACATGTGAATTTTGGGTAGACACAGTCTAGCCCACAGATTGGTGAACTTTAGTATCTGGAGGAATTGTGTGATTAGACTGTCCTGCAGCCAGGCAACTTGACTGCTGAAATGAGAATGCCAGGAGCATTTCCTTTCTCTTGCCTGCCATCATGTAAGACGTGCCTTTGCTTCTCCTTTGCCTTCTGCCATGATAGTGAGGCCTCCCCAGCCGTGTGGAACTGTGAGCCCTTTAAAACTCTTACCTTTATAAATTAAACATAAATAACATTTCTTACTGTGGTCTACCCTTATCATCGAGGTCCATATTCCAAGACCTCCCCCCTCCTCAGTGGACACCTGAAACTGAAAAGTACCAACCCCCATATATACTAAGCTTTCATCTATATGTACATACCTGTAATAAAGCTTGAGGTGTGACAGCAAGACAAGCACAAATTTCTTTGTCCTTCTTACCAATTTCACAGTAGATTTATTCTTCTCATAGATCTTAGCAACTGCAGCATATGATTTTTTATTCTTAGTCAGTGAAGAACTTTCATCTTTTAACTTAAACGAAGGTCTTTACAGCTTCTCTTTGGCATATCTAAATGGTCATATCACTCCCCTTGTGCTTAGGGGCCATTATTAAGTAAATAAATGTGACATGAACACAAGCACAGTGACACCACAACATTCGATCTAATCGCTATGACAACTCCTAAGAGACTAATGGGGTAGAGGGAGGGCTGTTCAGGGCGTAGTGGCCAAAGCCTAGATATACTAGACAAAGGGATGATTCACATCCTGGGCAGGATGGACTGTTTATTTCTGGAATTTTTCACTTAATATTTTTGGACCTCAGTTGACTGCTGGTAACTGAAATCATGAAAGCAAAATAGTCGGTAAGTGGGGACTGCTATTTATCAGATTGAGGCATATGTCTATTAAAGGACAATATATTGGAAGAAAGGCTGTTGCCGTATATTCACTTAATTTGGTCAATAGTCATTTATTGAGTATTTAGCATAGTTGAAACAAAGATGAATACATGAGAGTTTCCCAGCTGGCCCTGGGATGCACAGGTGAGTAAACAGGTGATCAGTGATGGTGATAAGGTGCTGTTTAGATGACAGAGATTACATAATTGTTGTATGGGGCTTGTAGGAAGGAAGCCATCAGACCCACTCTTAAAGGATGTGGAAAGGATTGATTCCTGGAGGAAGATACTCTGAGCTGAGTCTAGAGGGATAGAAGGGAGCAGGACAGAGAGGGGCAAAAGTAGACTGAGGATGGCCAGTATAGGCTGTGGGGACCAATAGTGGTGGTATGCAGAGCTCTAGGGCATGGCAGAGCTTGGTGAATTCATGAGGCTAAAATCCATTTTGGCTGGAGCATTGAGTTTGGGGTTAGGGCATGTTGAGATGAAACAGGGATATCACTGAGAACCGGACATAATGAAGTGCCTTAACTATACATGCCTTTGGACTTTGTCTTAATGAAACCAGGGAGCCATTGAAAGGCTTAAATAGAAGGGTGACGTTATCAGAATTATATTTAGAAATATTGCTTTGTCTGCTCTGTTGAGAATGAATTGGAGGGACTCAGCTCACTACAAAGAGCTCTTGTAGTGATTCCAGGCTGAGAAGTTACCAGCTTGATTTGTGGGAGTGGAATTAGGGATAAGAGAAGTGGATGATTCCAGAGACCCTCAGGGAACAGAACCCATGGGACTTGGTAATTGATCAGATAGTAATAGCAAACATCGATATGAATCTCACTGTGTACTGGACATGGGATGGAGAAGGAGGCGTGAAGGATGAAGCTCAGCTTTAGGCAGCTCATTTAATGCTAATGCCACTCACTGCTCCTCAGAAGAGGAAGAACTAGACCAGGAGAGATGATCAGCTTAGTTTTGGGGGTGACTTTGAGCTGTCTCTGGGACACATAAAGGGAGAGCACCAAGACAGTTGGAATATGGGTTTGGAGCTCTAAATAAAAAATCAAATTGGGAACTAAGGGGTTAGGACTTACTGATGCAAATTTAAACTGTGGAGATGGATGAGATTTTCCGTAGAAACGTTGAGAGTGAAAAGCGATCTGGGATCAGAACTCTGAGGACCACCCATAATTATGTCATAGGCAGAGGAAGGGCACCCCTGGTGGAAATTATAAAGGAACAGCCAAACAGGGAGGCAGAAAACCAGAAGGATTTGGCAACTCAAAACCCAAGGAGAGAAAGCAGCTTTAGATGAAGAGAGTGGACATTAGCATCAAATATTGAGAAAGACAGAGCAAGATAAGAGTTTACAGGATCTATTGGATGTAGCACAAGAAGTCATTGCTGGCCTGGATTGGTGAGAGGACATCATTAGTGGAGTGGTAGGGGCAGAAATAAGGTTGCCGTGGGACAAGAAAAGAAAAAAGTCCTCGGATGTTGGTTACGTAGCCTAAAACTGCACTGCCCAACACAGTACCACCCACATGTGCTTATTTTAAACAAAAATTAACTAAAATCATATACAATTAAAAATGTATATCCTGAATTTCACTAGCCACATTTCAAGTGTACAGTAGCCCTTTGACAAAATGGGTTAAGAACATGTCCATCATCACCGAACATTCTGTTGCCTAGCGCTGATCCAGGTGCTCGGTACTGAAAGAGAGGAAGGAAACGGTAGGAGCGGTAGCTGTGCTGAGCTCTAGTGTGTATACTCAGGGGTAGAGGTGTGTGTGTATGTAATCGGACTAATGAGCTATTTGATGGAAAGGGCTGATAATGTGAAAGCATCCATGCGTTTGCCTGTGTCGTATCAAGTAGCTGCAGTACGTGGAAAAAAGCCCCCTGCACTCCTACCAGCATTTTGAAACCCTTAAATTATTTTGAGTACTTCTAAGTATTCAAAAGTTGCTGCAGATGAGAAAATACTGTTTTATCTCTGTATCTCCATAAGTTTTAGCTTTGTACATAAGGTGGGTCTGATACATGTTTGTTGGCTTAAGTCTGTGTTACTCTGGGATGTGTTCTAGTGCTGTCACCTGTGGTATAATCACACAGCAACATGAGCTCAGCACCTGTTTCTATGCCCCAGGTAGAAAAGCCAGAGTGGGAGTCACTGAGGATCCAGAAACAACTATGATGTCATTTTGATTACAAAATTTTGATCATAAGGGTGTGTGCTTCTCCCCAGTTTGGGACTTTCTTTCCACAGGGTGGTTCTAAGATGCACTTCAATGTGTCTCGCACTGGGATTTTGAGCTTAAGAGGAGGTTGGGATAGCCTTTGATGAAGATCTTGGGCAGGGTACTTAGCTAAAGACCTGTGATCTTTATATACGGTCACTCCTTTCCACATTTGTTTATTGAGCACTCTCTAAGCACCTACCCATTTGTTAGGCCCTAGGATGTAGTCAAGGTTTTTAAATAGGATGTAATCCCTACTCTGAGCTGGGAAAATGAGACATTGTAGGCACATGAAGATTAAAACAGGAGCATGACTAGCAAAGTGCCAACCAGGAGTATGGGGCAGACTATAAGGACAGACGCCCAGGGTACAGAGGACAATGGGCACAAGGCATTCAGGAAACAAGAAGACTGGCACAGTGGCAAATAAAGTTGGAGAGGAGTAAGATGCGATTGGAAAGATGAAGATTGGTTTTATTAGCTGCACGTGAGAACTGGTCATATAAAGCTAGTGCCTGATTAATTACAGCCTTTAAAACTTGGATAAAGACTTCCCCTTTGATATTTCCAGCAATAGACAACATTTAGGCACTTGGACAGGCAGATGACCTAATGCAAGTGGAACTTGCAAAGTACACAGACCTAGGATCCCTCACTCTCGTAGGAGACGCAGAATAGCAGGGCACAAGAGGGAAACGAGTCGATCTTGCCTGGTGTTGATGCCAGGTGGAAACTTTAGAGCAACTGTCTGGAAGGAAGAAATATTCCTCCTTTTTCCTCCCAGTGTTGTTGGTGTGACTCCTAATCTCAAAGGCAACTCACTGCTGGGGTGAGCCTGGTAGGGATAGGAAACAAGAGAAATGAGCCCTTGTCTGGAAATACACGTTTTACTTCTTCAGCGCTGGACACTCCAGATCACTGAACCTCAGGGAACTAGAAATTCCCAGCGATGAGTCAGCAACTATGCTCTTTGCTAGGTTTGTTTAAAATACTCAAAGGAATAGAAATTATTCTTTGGTAAAGATACATGCACCCATATGTTCATTGCAGCACTACTCACAACAACAGAGACATGGAATCAACCTAAATGCCCATCAGCAGTAGACTGGATAAAGAAAATGTGGTATATACGTACCATGGCATAGTATGCAGCCATAAAAAAGCATGAGATCGTGTCCTTTGCAGGAACCTGGATGGAGCTCGAGATCACCATCCTTAGCAAACTAACGCAAGAGCAGAAGACCAAATACTGCATATTCTCACCAATAAGTGGTAGCTAAATGATGAGAACACATGGACACATAGAGGGGAACAACACACACTGGGGCCTGCCTGAGGGTGGAGGATGGGAGGAAGGAGAGGACTAGGAAAAATAATAGGTACTAGGCTTAATACTCAGGTGATGACATTATCTGTACAACAAACTCCCAGGGCAGAAGTTTACCTATATAACAAACCTGCACATGTACCCCTGAACTTCAAATAAAAGCAAAATAATAAAATACATGACTTGTTTCCTATTCAGAATTTAAGAACGAAGGCAACTGAAATATGCGTTGTTGTAGTTATTTATAATTCAAACAAAAGAAAATAAGTTTACCATGTTGAGAACTGTTATTTTAGGGTTCTGTACTCTGCAAAGAGGTATCTGTCATACCATTATTTATATCACACCTGGGTTGTTAATGGAATCCCAGTATACAGGGAAAAGTTCTTTCCTGAAGACAGGCATTAGCATGATCTACAGAGAGGAATCTTTTTTTTTTTTCTCCTAAGTCAAGAAATACGGCCTTTCCTTCAGGCTCTTGTTAAATTACACAGCTTCTGACGGTACTTAATGAGGAATCCTAACAGTCTGGGCTTTCTGTGTATCTGCATGAACATCCCTTAATTCTGGGTATTTGCCTGGTGAGAATAGCACTTACTATAACTTTCATGTGGTATCACAATTCCCCCTAAGCCTCCAATACTGTAGTTAAAACATAATCAGCATATGAAGGAGAATAAGACAGAACTAATAAGGACAATTAAATAGTATCTGAGTTTGATAATAATAATGAAAGGAAAAGAATAAGCCCAGCTGTGTCAAATTATTGACACTGATAAAACCAAAGGCCAGCCTGGACTACTGATCTGCCAATGGCACTTTGAGAACCTTGGTTCTCACCATGGGTGGAGTCCTTAAGGGACTTTTCCCTATGGTCTATCCAGAGCACAGAGTCTCATACAAAGACAATGGAGTGTGTTTCTTTATAGCTGTGGCCCTTGAAATGTTTTAGTCTGTGTTGGTGACAGCTGTAATGATTCCGGTTTTCTTTAAGGGAACAGACAGTGTCCTGGACCCAGAAGACAACTTTTCCACAGGTTATATAGATGGCTCCCTGCTCTGAATTGTGTTTTCTCCTATCTCTTTCAAATCTGCTTCATCACATAATAACAACCCATATATCATAATAGCAGTCATTAATAAGACCGTTTAATCTTTGAGATTTTGACTTTGCATTCTGTGTCTATAGGACCATCAGATAAGTCACTCTCCAGACATTGAAGATTTCATCCTGCTTCTCAGTATTTCTTCTGCATGTTGGATGGTGTTTTCCCTGCCATCCGAACATTAGCAACCTAAAATGACGTGACAAGATCCCTTTAAGGAAGGTAGCGAATGCAGAGTTCTGGAAAGTTCTTGATTTCAGTGTTGTTTGCTTCATTTCATTTGAATATTGCCCTTCAAGGGATAAATAGCTTCGTCACATTAGGCTTTGGCAACATGAATGATTTCTTACTGAAGTAATTTATAGCAATGGAGCAATTCAGCAGTGAAGAAAGGGGGGCATTATTTTTATCATCACTTAACTCCTAGAATTGCTTTGAAGAGGAGCAATATGTTATTAGCCGAGTAACAGCGTCCCATGACTGCCTGTGAATGATGTTACCTCCATGCGGGAATCACTGGATTATGGAAGCATTGAAATCCTACTCCCTCAAGTGATACTTTGCAACCTGAGCTGCACATTAGTCTCTTGGAGAGTCCAGGCCACACCACAGAATAATTAAATCAGAATCTCTGCTGGGAGTCGGACCCAGACATCAGTACTATTTTTTTTTTTTTTGAGATGGAGTATCACTCTGTCACCCAGGCTGGAGTGCAGTGGTGCGATCGCAAGCTCTGCCTCCCAGGTTCACGCCATTCACCTGCCTCAGCCTGCCAAGTAGCTGGGACTACAGGCACCTGCCACCATGCCCGGCTAATTTTTTATATTTTTCGTAGAGATGGGGTTTCACCATGTCAACTAGGATGGTCTCGATCTCCTGACCTCGTGATCTGCCCGCCTCAGCCTCCCAAAGTGCTGGAATTGCAGATGTGAGCCACCGCACCTGGCCCAGACATCAGTATTTTTAAAGCTCCCCAAATGATCCCACCGTGTAGCCACAGTTACACACCGCTGTTGAACAGGAACCACCAGAACTAGAGCTAGAATCACCTGACATCTAATAGTTCTCAAGCCTGTGCCTGTTGAGGAGGTGGGGTCCCGGGAACTGTGTTACTCTTCATCAAACATCATGAAATGTATTTGACTGTCTCTAACTGGCACATGACTTTTTTGTAGTTTGGAGGTGTATGGGAGGAACTGAAGTCTTTCTTCCCACACTCCAAAATAGTATTCTAGCTGAAATCCATCAAGTGCTTGAAATGTTTTGTGTATTGTTCTAAGTGCTGCATATGTATTTCAGTCCTCACAACCACCCTTTGAGGTAGCTATTGTATTACGATCATGCTTACTTTAGAAGTGAAGACACAGAAGCAAAGAAAGGTTAAGGATCTTGCCCAGAATTACACAGCTTGGGCTCACATCCAGCTCTAGAGTCTGCACTTCCTTTTAATAGGGATATGAGGACCATTTAGTTTTAAGATAATTACTAATATGTTAGAGTTTATGTATCCCAAATTAACCAATTACATAACCAAGGCATATTTTTATTTTAGAGTGTGTGCCAAGAGATTAAATTAAAAAATAAGTATCAGTGGGTACTTAACCAGGGGTCTTTGTTTATTTACTTGATTCTATGGCCAAAGTAAGAGTGTGATATTATCCATTGGAAAAGTTTTCTAGGTTGAGTTCATTGTAGCCATGATCCGTTGTGTGGGATTTTGGGATCTCAGCCACCCATTTGTCCATGTGTTTAGCGGACCCAGAACTTTTTTCTGAAGAAAATCTTCATCCTATGCAGGGAACCCCCACTGCCCAGCTCCATGTGGAGACTGAGTGGCCTTGTGTTCTGGCACGTGCCGGGAGTGGCATAAGAGGATGTCAGTAACACTGAAAACGCAGTAACTGATAATGTTGGCATCTGCTCTTAATGGGCAGCATAGCATATTTACATGCTGTGAACTTGTCAGGGAACATATAGCAAAACTTCTGCCTGCCAATAATGATCAACTACACATGTTCCAGTTATTGCTGCATTACAAATTATCCTGGAATCTTAGTGGCTTAATATTACCATTTTCATATGCTGACAGATTCTGCAACTGGGTTAGGAATTCAGAAAGGACACATGGGGATGACTTGTCCCTGCCCCAGCATGCCTGGGACCTCATGGGAAGGCCTCATGGGAAAGTCTTGAGGGGAGTGAGTCAACAGCTAATGTCTAGAATCGTCTGAAGGCTTGCTCACTCACACATCTGGCATCTGGACTGCCATGACATGAGCACTGGGACTGCTGGCAAGAGTGCCCGTATGTAGCCTGTCCATGTGGCGTGGCTTTTTCACCATGTGGCACCCTTAGGATAGTTGCACTTCTCCCATAGCAGCCTGGGTTCCAAAACAAAATATTCCAGCAAACAAGGTGGAAGCTATGTGGCCTCACTCTCTTCTCTTAGGTCATGCAGTTATCAGCCCCTGTGATTCAAGAAGAGGGGACATTGCCAAAGAATTTGGGGGTCATGACTCATTTGGAAAAAAATATTTGGGGAGACTGGACATGGTGGCTTACACCTGTAACCCCAGCATTTTTGGAGGCAGAGGTGGGTGGATCACCTGAGGTGAAGAGTTTGAGACCCGCTTAGCCAACATGGTGAAACCCCATCTCTCCTAAAAATACAAAAAATTTGCCAGGCCTGATGGCAGGCACCTGTAATCCCAGCTACTCGTGAGGCCAAGGCAGGAGAATCGCTTGAACCCGGAAGGCTGAGATTGCAGTGAACTGAGATCGCGCCATTGTACTCCAACCTAGGCAACAAGAGTGAAACTCCATCTCAAAACAAACAATTGGCGGAGTACACTCAAACAGGCTAAGTGTTATCTATTCTTGTAGGCTAAGTTTTAAAAAATTCCTTAACCTATAATCTGAAAAATGGCCATATTCAGTTGGCATCTTATGGAATTGTTTTTATTCTTTAGTGAGGTACACCCTCAATCATAGGGTATATTAATAAAGTTACTGTAGGAATTTTGTAGGGGCAGTGGCTGTCAAAATCCAGAGATTACAGTTGTCTTTCTTCTGTTTCATTGCTTCTTGTGGACACGGCAAGTCGTGTTTTTTTTCGTGTCTGTGTTGTTGTGGCAACGGAGGCTTTGAGAATTGACTTTGCCCAGCGTCTTAGAGTAAGTTAATGGTCAAATGGAATGGAAATTTAGGTCTCTCTTTCTCCCCTGCCAGGCTGCTCTGTAAGGACATTGCTTGGCTTTGTCATCTGAGCTGTCACTCTATGAC
The DNA here is from genome assembly GCF_000951035.1 of Colobus angolensis palliatus. NCBI lineage: Eukaryota > Metazoa > Chordata > Mammalia > Primates > Cercopithecidae > Colobus > Colobus angolensis. Next base: position 551,976 of record NW_012114977.1, on the reverse strand, counting down.
TTGCCACAACATAGGAGTTTAGCGTGACCAAAACATAGCTTGGCATTCTGAGCAGATTATTCTATTTAAAAGGATGTTCCTCTTGGGTTGACAAACCTCGTCTTGAATATTTAAGTTGTTTGCTCATGTGCTCTTCACCTCAAAAGAAAACACTTTTTACTTTCTTGTTGTGCGTTGTTATCTTCCCTCGGTGATCAGTGGAGGATGTGTCTGTGTTTCCAAGGATGTGGAGGAAAGCATGGCACAAGATTCATGCTTCTGATGGAAAACTGATCTCTGGCGACTTTTCTTCAAAACTTTATGGTGGTTGGAACATAATTTTGTACAGCTTAAGATTCAGATTGTTATAGGTTGTGTTTTAGCTGTAGGGATTGCTGAATATAAAAGCAAACCACCAAACCAAGATCCAAACAAACCCCAAAACCCATGTGGTTACAAATGGTTAGGCCTCCTTATGTGACTCACAGGCTGTCTTCTCAGCCCTTCAGCTTCAGTTCTTACTGCATTCTCTACCTGGTCTCTTTCCCAGACTTGCTGGGCTTCTGCAATTTTCTGATTGTGCCATATTCTTCCTCCATGCTCTTGTGCACTCTGGCCAAGTGGCCTGGAGAATCTTCCTCATCCAACCCCTGTTAAGTGTCCCTGCTCTGCAGGTCCTCCTCCTTAACTTCACTCTGAGACTCCCCTGTCTAAATGCCCTTCCCAGAATCTCCCCAGCAGAGTTAGGGGTTTCTCGCAATGCCCCCCCACCGGCCCTGAACATGGTATTATAGCTGTTCATTTCTGTTTCTCTGCTGCAAATTTGAGAACCTTCCAAGGCAAGGTCTATGTTTTTATTCATCTTTGTATACTCTACTCTGTTACCAAACATGGAAGGTGCTTTCTTTTTCCTTTTTTTTTTTTTTTTGTGAGACAGAGTTTTGCTCTTGTTGCCCAGGCTGGAGTGCAGTGGCGTGATCTCAGCTCACTGCAGCCTCCACCTCCCAGGTTCAAGCGATTCTCCTGCCTCAGCCTTCCCAGTAGCTGGGATTACAGGTGCATGTCACCACACCTGGCTAATTTTGTACTTTTAGTAGACACGGGGTTTCACCATGTTGATTAGGTTGGTCTTGAACTCCCAACCTCAGGTGATCTGCCCACCTCAGGCCTCCCAAATGTTGGGATTATAGGTGTGAGCCACCATGCCCAGCTGGAAGGTGCTTATTGATGGATCTTTGAGTGAATAAGTTATTGGATTGATGGGTCAACAGAAGCATATCTCTCCATTCATTATCATCTGGGCTTTAGTCACTGCCCTTAAGACCCTACAATGATTGCAAGAAATGATAGGTTATTCAGATTCCACTTAAAACACTGCCTGCTCTATACAAGTCCAAATATAAATAAATAAGTAAATTTTAAAAATACTGCCAAAGTTTTGGTTATAGTTTCAAACTTTCTTTATATTGGAAAGTAGATATTCAAAGGGTAGAGGAAGAATTGGGTCTACAAATGTGCTTTTCACATCAATTGTTTTCCTAGATTGGCGGGAGTGTTGGTTTCTTTGCCTTTTGAAGACTTCCGTGGAACCCACAGAGACAACAAATCCAGGCTTTGTTATAGCACCCGTTTAGTGGTCATTGGTCACATTTTATCTCTCATCAGAAGTTCCATCGATTGGGACCATTGTTTATTATTTATTGTAACGGCTAGTTCCTTTTTAACTAAGATTTACTAAAGAGTTACAATATACCAGTTTGAGAGAAATGAATGGTTTCCAAAAGCTAGTCTTCAGACCTCAAGTTAATAGGTCTAGTGTCCAAAAACCTATATTTTCTCAAGCTTACCAGTTTCTACTGGCATAGATGAATACAGGTCAATTCATTCTATTATCGTAGAATATTGTGACCTATTTTCTAGGCTTATAATTCTTTTCTTGATCTTCAGCTTACTGTGGTTTCTCTGTCATTTAGAAGTTCCACAGAAATACATATATATTTTCCCCAAATATCCAGTGGATTAAACTTTATAGCCTATTTGTAAAGCTAAAATAAATTTCCACCACTAATTCATTAGGTGAGTCATTCCAGCAAAACCAATGCTTTTAAGAGACAGTACTTATGACTTTTCTTGAAGTACCAAGCAGTTGATGGTGAGGCTTTGAACAGACACTGTGATCCAATTTTTAAGATGAGGAAGTAGGAACCCTGAGTCATGAAATACCTTATTTAAGGTGCTAGAAAGTCAGTGGTGAAGCCAGGGTTAGGCTGGCAGTCTGTACCATGGGTGTTGGTCAACCACAGAAGCCTGTCTGGAAGAGCCAGGAGACTGTGTGTGTCTGGGAAGGACCCTGTGATAATCATGTTAGTGACTGCGGATAGTGATGTAGGTGTTATATAAGGCAGGGTTTTACAACTGGAACAGATGATTCGGAGGGGAGATGAAAGGTCATGGTAAGTGACAAAGGACTTTCAGTTAATCATTTGAAATTTTCTGTTGATGTTATGCATTAGAAATGGGTTTTTCAAGCAATATCAAAAAAATCCTAGAGTAATCTTGCTAAAACATTACCTTGACCCGAATATTACATATGCTAATTTGTATATCCTGAGGCTTTTTACCAGAATATCAAAAATCTTCACATCTCTGGGTCCACAGTGGTGACTTGAAAAAACTAGCAATTGCTTTCTGCTTTCAAGCATATTTAATGCCGGTAGAGCAAGTGACGTACTTGCTCTGCAGTCCTGACCTGTTTGAGAGCAGTAATACATTAAATGATTAATGGAAGAAAGTGGAGTGACATGATAATAATAGTAAGAATAATTATTATTGTTATTGCTAACATCATTGAGTACTTCCTATATACCAGGCATGAATGTTTTACATATTTTTTAATCTTCAAAATAACCCTATGAAGAACTATTATTCCACATTTTAAATATAAAGAAATTGATATCAATGAATTAATATGATATTATCTTACTCTTCAAAGATGAGTTTTAAGAGTTTTCTGATATGCTTTGGAAAGTTGATAAGCTTTTTGAAGCATCTTTATGTTTTGCTATTCTCAAGTCAGTCTCAAAAAGAAAGGAAGAACAGAAAAGAAAGAAGAGTTAAAACATCCTTTTGATGGCCGAGTTGATTCACCTTGAAAGAGCTTTACTTTGACATTGCTCTCAGATTTTTACTCGTATGCCCTTTGGTCTGGGAGCATATCACTTGCAACCTTGAATAGGTTACTTATTTAACTTTTTCAAAATGAGTAAATGGCTTACCTCTTTGAAAGATACTTCAAAATCAAGATAATATTTGTGAACGGGGTTTGAAAAATGGACGTGAGTCAGGGTTATGGAAATTTCAGTTAGGCTGTACATCCTCTACTTTGGTGGTAAATTGTATGTGGGTGAGGTCAATGGTTGGCCAAAGACAATAGCTTGGTCACACATTCCTTGATCTTTGACCTTTTAGTTCCTGCTCATTGCTTCTGCGTATATCTTAAGTTTTCTGCTTTCCCACGACATCCTGGATATACATTCCGCTATGTTTGCAGAGGAAGTCCTACAGCTGTTTGGAAACTTGCCCTAACAATGGCAGCTGTGACTTCTCCTCCTTGCATGTTGTTTGTTCTGGAATTTTTGTAGAGCTCCCTACTATCTTCACCTCTACCCTTGCCGACTGGCCTCTTAAACTCCATTGAGTCCAAGTAGGCATCCTGCAAGTGTAATTTCTAACCGTTGGTATCTTAAAGTAAGATGATGGGAAGAGATGGATCTGCCATTTCTTCATTAGAAACCAACAGTTATTCAACAATAGGAAGTGAAGGTGACAAAGAAATCTGTGGAGTTTTTTCGAGCAGCCTGTTGTCTGAGTCCAGCCAACTCCAGAGACAGCACTGAGGGAGAAAAGTGCAGAGGCCCGATTTCCAGGACAGCCTCATTCTGGGGCTGTTGATCACCTGGAGCGGGTTAGACTTAAACATCCTCAGAATCTGTTTCATCCCCATCTCTTCTGTTGAGTTTTCTCACTTTAGCCTTGTTGTTGTTTACTCTCAGTGCATCTAAGCTTTCACTCTTTCCTGTCCTTATACTGTACCTTTCCTTAAGCTTCTCTGCTCCTCATATGGACCCCATAATGTAACCCCTCTGTTACTAGTGGAAGAGATCCCAGTTACCCCAAGTTACCAGTGGCGAACCCCTACAGGTCCACAGCAACTTCAGTCCTTGCCGCCTCAGACAAAAGAATTCGACTGAGGGACATAAAGCAGAAAAAGAGACTGAGGCAAGTTTTAGAACAGGAATGGAAGTTTATTTTAAAAGGCTTTAGAACAGGAACAAAAGGAAAATTCACTTGAAAGGGACCCGAGTGAGTACCTGAGGGTCCAAGAGAGAAAAGAGAGCAAAAGAAGACAGGAATGAAAAAAAGAAAAAAAAAAAAAAAAGGAGGCTGGGAGAGCTTTAAACTTGATCCTGGGACTTTATAGGCTTGCCTCTTCCCCATGATTTTCCCTTTAGGGTAGGCTTTCCGCATGCGCGGTGTTCGCCTTACCCTTTGGCATTGAGCATGCGCAGAGTGTTTAGTGAGTTACAGGCATGCCCGTTGGAGACTCTCTTCCCTTTTCCGGTGGAGTATGCCTGGAGAAGATCATACGTCACTTTTTTTTTTTCTTTCCCTCTCTCTCCTCTGTCTCTCCTTTTGTTTTGTTTTGTTTTGAGACAGAGTCTCGCTCTCTTGCTCAGGCTGGAGTGCAGTGGGGCAGTCTTGGCTCACTGCAACCTCTGCCTCCAAGGTTCAAGCGACTCTCGTGCCTCAGCCTCCCAAGTAACTGGGATTATAGGCGCCCACCACCACGCCCAGCTAGTTTTTGTATTTTTAGTAGAAACAGGGTTTCACCATGTTGGCCAGGCTAGTCTGGTACTCCTGACCTCAGGTGATCCGCCCACCTCGGCCTCCGAAAGTGTTGGGAGCCACAGGCATGAGCCACCGCGACCAGTGCATTTTTGTCTCTTTAGCACATGTTCCCAGGACTTTGCTTCTCCTTAGGGCCTGCATTCAGTTAGCATTTAGCTGTTAACAGGTGTGGAACATCAGGAAGTGGACTCTCTGTGGCCCTGCCAAATTTTCGTTTTTAGAGAGGCAATGAGATAATTGTTGAAACATCCCCTTACATTTCTAGGGGAGAGCCCTCTCCTGCCCCGCTCATACCTAGCTACCTGTAACACTTCTGCTACTTGCTTCCCAGTGCCTGCCTTCCTTGCCCTCACACCTGTCATGCAGAGGCCAGTCACAGCTCAGTGAGTCGCCGTCTTGTTTCCTGTGTTGCTCACGCTGCTGGAGAGAAGTCACTGAATGCGCGTGCTGATGTCAGTGCAAATTCATGCTCTCTCGCCCCGCTGCACGCACCTCTGCGTAGTTTTCCATATCCTTACTCATCTCCATGCTCCACTGCCCCATCCCAGCCTCCAGCACTCCTCATAAACCCATTATTCTCCTTTTAATTCCCTCATTCTGTTTCACCAACTTAGTGCCATGAGCTCCTGCGGTTCCTTGCCCCAAGTTTTCTCTATATGTATCCCTAGCCTTCTGCTCCATCCCCATTTGGGGAACTAGGTAACTCCTCCTTGTCTGATACCAAGTACTTTGCCCGGTTGTAGATCTCATCTGCCTCTCACCTTCTCACTCCATCCCTGTATCCGTATTACCCGTTTCTATTTGTTCTTTCTTATCAGCTTATGAAGGAAGTATGTTGCTCTTTCCAATATGTTTTTTTAAACACTCTGTCAACTCGGTAATTCCTCTGATTTCTACCCTATTGCATTTATTCCCTTTTTAGCCAAGCACATTCCCTTTCTTCTTCCCTCCCTCTCTTTCTTCTTCTGTGCAGCAGATATTCCTTAGGGTAGCAGACACCAAGTTCTGGTTTCACAGAGCGTACCTTCCCATGGCAGGAACAGTAACGTGTAGGTAAGCAATAAACACATTCAGGTAATGTGCGATGAAAAATCCAGAACAGGGTAACAGAGAGTGTCTGTGGGATGGTGGGGGCCTTCAGAGACTGAGACTAGGTAAAGCTTCATTGAGGGGGTGGCTTCAGGGCAGAGACCTACATGGTAGGAAGGATCTAGCCATGCCAGACCTGGGGAAGTGTCCCAGGCAGAGGAGAAAGAAAGGGCAGAGGTTCTGAGGTGGGAATAAACTTGACATTTTCTAGGAAATTAAGGAAAAACACTCAACTCACTGCTGCCCCTTCATCCCTTATCATTTTTCAAATCTATCCTAGGCTGTCTTACACCCTTGGAACTGTTATTGATAAGACTACCTGTGGATGGTCTCCTCCTTGCCCCATGCAGTGGGCTATCTCTTTTTTTTTTTTTTTTTTTGAGGCAGGGTATTGCTCTGTCACCCAGGCTGCAGTGCAGTGGTGCACACATAGCTTACTGCAGCCTCAATCTCCTGGGCTCAAGGGATCCTCGTGTCTGTGCCACCTAAGTAGCTGGGACTACAGGTGCACAGCACCATGCCCTGCTAATTTTTACACTTTTTTCTAGACACAAGTTCTTGCTGTGTTTCCCAGACTGGTCCCTGATGCTGCTGTCTTCTGTCCCTCTGAGTACTTCTGTCACTGGGACTTTTCAGTGACCCTTGCAGGTCCATGCACTGTGCACCTGAAGGTTTGGCATATCCTGGGCCTGCATCCTGAGTTTGTTCTTCTTAATCTACAGACTCTTCCTGGCTGACCTGACCCACATCCACAGCTTCAACTTACATGGCAGGGATGTCTAAATCTGTATGTCTACAAAAGGCTTACCTGCCAAGCTTCAATCCTACTGATATACCTCTTCAAATCGGCACATCCACAGCTTAGCCCATAATCCCTGTCTCAACTGTAACTCGAGTCAGCCTCCTTTTCTCCCTCTCCCTCACCTGCCATGACATTTTCTAGTGACATTCTCAAGCTCTTTTCCACCTCCACTGCTACCATCTTAGTTCAGGCTCTTGTCATTTCCTGCTAAACCATTGTGGTTCTTTCCTCGTTGTTCTCTGATCTCGTTCACTGTCATCATCCACCCGTGCCCTATACTGCTGTAAGGTGAAAGTCCTAAAAGATCTCATCTCTCCCATGCTAAAACACTGACCTGGCTCCCCTTTGCTCTAGGACTGGTTGCATCTGTGAAGGAGACTTAGGGAATCCATATAATGTGACCCCTCATCCCGCTCCACTTTGGCCTTTCCAGCATTCTCCCACCTTGCATTCTTGTCTGCCTGTGGCACTCCAGCCTTGCCGAACTGCCTCAAGGTGGCCAAACATAACAAGCTGGCCACGATTTGCTTCCACGATTATCTTTCCTTAGAAGGCCCTCTCTGATGTTGTCTTGGTCAACACATGCTCAGTCTTCAGTTCTGGTAAAAACATCTGCTATCAAACTGTCCAGACCCTCCAGCAGGTGGAGACGCCCTCCTTTTTTTCCCTTACCCCATGGGCAGACTCTGTTAAGCACTTATCATCCTGATGCCTGTTTTGTTTACCTGTCTTTCTCTCTAGAATGTGAATCCTGAAAGCACAGTGATTTTATCATGTTCATCTTTTTTATTTTTATTTTATGAGACAGAGTTTCACTCTGTTGCTGAGGCTTGAGTGCAGCAGCACGATGGCAGCTCACTGCAGCCTCCAACTCCTGGGTTTAAGTGATCCTCCTGACTCAGCCTCCTGAGTATCTGGGACTACAGGGGCATACCACCACACCTGGCCGATTTTTAGTATTTTTTGTGGAGATGGGATTTCACCATGTTGCCCAGGCTGGTCTGGAACTCCTGGGCTCACGTGATCGGCCTGCCTCGGCCTCCCAAAGTTCTAATTCCAGGCAACAGCCACCCTGCCTGGACCATGTTTATATCTCTAATATAAAATACAATCCATCCTTAATATTAGCCATAAGAAAAAATTAATAAAAATAAAACTAACCATGTCATTTGCATTTGAACTCCGTGAGGCTGGCAGGCCACCTGCCGAGGAGCCCAACCCACTTCAGTGCTGAAATCCTAACCTGCCTTCATTTTCTACTCATTATCGAATACCTGGTGGCCTTCATGAGGTGAGAAATACATTGCAGTTCTCTGCAAGGGAAGAAGGGCTCTGAAAAGAAAGTCAACTGGTAGTACCAGCCACGCAAGGTGGCTCACGCCTGTAATCCCAGCACTTTGGGAGAGCAAGGCAGGTCGGTCACGGGGTGGTCAGGAGGTCGAGACCACCCTGGCGAACACGGTGAAACCATATCTCTACTAAAAAAATACAAAAAATTAGCTGGGCATGGTGTTGGGCGCCTGTAGTCCCAGCTACTCAGGAGGCTGAGGCAGGAGAATGGCGTGAACCTGAGAGTTGGAGCTTGCAGTGAGCCGAGACTGTGCCACTGCACTCCAGCCTGAGTCAGGAGTGGTGCCTCACTCCAGGAGTGGAGTGAGACTGTCTCAAAAAAAAAAAAAAAAAAAGTCAACTGCTAGTACCAATGATGAAATAAGAAGGCACTCTAAGTGAGTGAGTTCTTAGACATTTCTGATGGATTAGGAACCAGATAGTGGATTTGTCTGCCTGCATCTATGACATGAACAAATATGCAAAAATGCAGTTTAGAGGAACAAGAAAAGGTGATGTATGCATTTTTTCAGCAAGTCCACCAGTCACTGCATCTATTTCTTATCAAGTGAAAGAAACTTTCAGTGGCAGTTGAAATAGAAATAAAACCAGTGAGGACAAGTCCAGAGCCACTGAACATAGGTGAACTGTGATGCAGGGGAAAGTAGGGACGTTTCTGTTGCCCCACAGATGAAGACAGCCTCTGAGGAGATAATTTTTATTGCATTTCATGGGGTGAGTGATTTGCTTTCCAGCATCTGAGCATATGAGGATTTATAGCAGTCTTAGGACATCTCTTCCACAAATGTCACAAGTTTACTACTTCACCTGTAAAAACAGAGCTGGCAGGTGATGGCACTGTAATAGTGTCTCATTTATCTCATGTGATCGGGGAATGCGATATGCTATCTGAGCAGAATTTTCTAGGTGAGACAACAAAATAGGAAAAAAAAAAAATACTTTTTCAGAGTAAAATCTTAAGCATTTACCTGTTCCTTATTTGAACAGAGTAAGCAGAACGTTTATTTACAGTACAAAAGTGTAAACACATCTGTGCGATTACGGGGATGTCTTCAAAGGCAATTTACATGGGTGAAGTGTTTTTTCTTTATATTAAATCATCATCGCTTCTCAACCTTTTGGCAAAGATGAAGTACGTTAAATGATTTCAGATATTGATAATTAAAAGAAAGTATTTTCCCCTCTCCCTTCTGTCAGGATGTTGCTTGACACTATTTACCATTCTCAGCACTTCTGCCTGTTACAGATATTCTTTTCCCAAATATTCTTTGTTTTCTTGTTGAATATATATATTTTTTTCCATTAAAAATCCCTCCTTTCAAAATTTACCCTTTTCAATGTATTGGAGATTGGAACTTCAGATAGCTGAAATGTCAGAATTCTATGGTACTTACCAAATGTCAGAATTCTATGGTAAGGTTAAAGGAAATCTGTAAGGGTAGGTGTGAGGGTTGTCTCTGGGTACAGTGAGTTTTGCTACAGACTTTACCTTGTTTATTCTGACTTCTTGGATGTTCTTTTCATGATCTGGATTCTTTTCTATGTGCTGAATTATCTTTTTTTGCATATGAAAAGTGACTCCAGGGAGTAAATCCTTCAGTGGGGGTTTATTCCAGGCCTTCATTAACCAGTTAGGCTAACACAAGCGAATCACATCTTCTCTGAGTCTCATTTTGCTCATCTGGGAAATGGTAAGCCTGGACAGGCGGATGCCCAAGATGTTTTCATGTGGTCAGGTGCCAAAACAATAGTTTAGGAAGAGAGTTTAAAGCTCTAAGACAGAAGTGCCTGAAGAAGAGAGATGGCTTTGCATTGAGAATGTCCTGGGAATCTACCCAGAGCAGAAGGATCAGATTTAAAAGGAGAAGGTGGACGCATAGACTTGTGCACGGGGTGTGTCTGTGAGAAACTGGTAGACTTTTTCAGAGGATAGCAGTTATGGTGGTCAGTACATTTAACATTCATCATTTAAACCATTTTTTAGTGGACAGTTCAGTGGCATTAAGTACATTCACATTGTTGTGCATCCATTACCACCATCCATCTTCAGAGTACTTTCATCTTCTCAGAGAGAAACTCTGTGCCCGTTAGACCCTAAATCCCCAGTCCCTGCTTCCCCAGCCCCTGGCAACCGCTATTCTGTGCTTTCTCTGAACTTTACTTCTCTAAGCACCTCCTATCAGCGGGATCTTACAGTATCTGTCCTTTTGTGCCTGGCTCATTTCACTTAGCATAATGTCTGCAAGATTCGTCCATGTTGTAGCATGTATGCGAATGTACATCCTTTTTAAGGCAGCTGGTACTCCATTGTATGGATGGACCACATTTTATTTATCCATTTATCTGTTGATGGGGGTGTGAGTTGTTTTCATCTTTTGGCTTTTGTGAATAATGGTGCTCTGATCATGAGTGCCTAAGTATCTTTTAGGACCCCTGTTTTTAATTCTTTGGGATGTAGACCTAGATATATATGGAATTACTGAATCATATGGTATTTCTATATTTAACTTTTTGAGGGAGTACCAAACTGTGTTCCACAGTGCACACCGTGTTGCTTCCCACCAGTAGTGCACAGGATTCAAGTTTCTCCAACTGGAGAAAGTTGTCAGCGGTCCCTAACTTTTTTGGTACCAGGGACCAGTTTCGTGCAAGACAGTTCCACAACAAGGGGAAGGTAGTGGTTTTGGGATGAAATTGTTCCACCTCAGATCATCAGGCATTATTTCAATTCTCATAAGGAGTACACACCCTACATCCTTTGCATGTACAGTTCAATGTAGGGTGGTGAGAATGTAATTCTGACAGAAGGCAGAGCTCAGGCAGTCATGCCTACTTACCTGCTGCTCCCCTTCTGTGCAGCACAGTTCCGAACAGGCCATGGACTGGTACCGTTCCAGGGCTTGGGGACCCCTGGAATCAGTAGTTTCATGTGCTCAATATAAACCAGATTGATTGGTGCCCAGATTTTACAAAAGGCAGGAACAAGACATACAACTGGTACAGTAGGTGGGGGCCTGAGTATGGAGCGTCTTGAAGGCCGGGCTGTGGTGTTGGTACTTTATTCTGTGGTATGGGATGCTGGCGAGAACCTTGAGCTCCGGAGATTGGGGTTTGAGTGGTGCTGTGGACACATAAGGGCCAAAGGATATACATGTGGGACCAGCTAGGCCCCAGAGGCCAGGATATGGGTTGGCAGATGCTTGTTGTTATCCAGCTGGGAGACCAAGGCTCCATGTAGGAAGGTAGGGAAGGCAGGGATGAATGTGGAGACTGAGAATGAATGTGGGTGAAGGGGACTCTTGAGAATGAATGTAATGGTTTGCAGGCAGGAAGTTTGAAGAGAAATTCTGCATAGGCTCAGTAGTGTGACATCTGTCACAACCTGTGTACATGCATGTCAGTGGGGGTGGGGAATGTGAGAGTCAGGAGTGGTGCCTTTCTTGTCCCTTGTGAAGGTCCTCAGTTGAAGACAGGGTACAGAGAGGTGTCTGCACTGGTTAGCTCCTGGCCTGCTGAAGGAATAGACATTTGCATGAATAGACTACAGATCTCTGTCTTGCATACCTGGAGACGTCCCCACCTAGTTGGGGGTCTTAGATCCTGGCCCGTTGAGTAGGAAAAGACCGGCATCAGGATGCTTGCACAAGGAGTAATTACACCAAACTCAAAGAAAGCTTAGCATTTATGGAAGGGAGGAAGGACATGGAGGTGCCAGGTAGGGTGTTTAAACAAAGACCTAAGCTAGCTCCGGAGTCCTGATTTTGATCTTTAATTTGCATAGTGCATGAAATGATGCTGTTCTACCCAAGATGACAAGGAAGGTGTTTGTGGGGCTACTTTGCTTTGTGCTTGCCATTTGCATGTGTCAGCTTATTGACTGAAAAACCATTCCTGCCTTGGAATACTTAGCCTTCTCCCCCCAACCCCCGCGCTGAGTTCTCTCCGTTCCTTTGTGTTTCCACCAATAAAGAGTTCCAGGAGGCGAAAGGAATTTTTCAGGTGTTGTCCTTCGTGTTTAAAGAAGACCAAGTGAATGCTGCTCCCTCTGTGCAGGGATGGGAATGTGTGCCTGTGGGCATGGTGGGTGGATGGCTGGGTATGGTTTTTGGTGGACTTAGGTTGCAAGAGAGTTTTAAATAATGTATTTAAAATAGATGGAATTGTACCGTTCACAATAGCGAAGCCATAGAATCAACCTAGATGCCCGTCAGCTGTGGACTGGATAAAGAAAATGTGACATGTATATACTATGGAATACTACACAGTCATAAAAAAGAATGAAATCATGTCCTCTGGAGTAATAGGAATGCAGCTGGAGGCCATTATCCTAAGTGAATGCAGAAACTGGAAACCAAATAACACATGTTCTCACTTATAAGTGGGAGGTAAACATTGAGTACACATGGGCACTATGAAGGGAACAGTAGACACTGGGGCCTACTTCAGGGTGGAGAGTGGGAGGAGGGCGAGGGCTGGAAAACCACCTATCAGGTACTATGCTGTTTACCTGGGTGACAAAATTATCTGTACACTAGACCCCTGCAACTTGCAGTTTACTTGTGTAACCTACACATGTTCCTTCTGAACCTAAAAGAAAAGTTGAAAAAAAAAGAAAATAGATGAAATTAAGGGATCCCAAATCAGATTGATAAGATATAATTAAAATAATTACCAGAGTATAGAGAACCTAGCTAAAAAATGGATGTAATGACTGCTGCAAGGCATGGTATGTGGAAGATAGAAAGCAGCATAAATTACGGTGTGTGGGGTGAGCCTGGGTGCTGTGACCTTCCTGATGGGCAGTGTGACATACCTGGAACCAGTGACCATGGCTGGGGATCTCTGTCACCCGCGGCTGATGATGCAGGCACCACCAAGGCAGCTGGCATTCTCTATTTGTAGGAGTTATTATAAATAAGAATTACTGCATTCTCTAGGTTCTTCATAAATAGATGTCCATCTCTTGAGACAGGTTTAGGTATATTGCTATCTGTATTTTCAACTCTGTGGATTTAGATTTTTAAAAGTTAATGATTCTTAGCCTGCCTCTGAGAAAATGACTTTACTGGGGGAAAAAAAATCGTTCCTCAGCCTGCATACATTTTTATTTGTATGTTAAACCGTCAGCTGCATTTTCTGTGTTTATGACTGTGTGGAGAAGTTACGCTGCTGACACAAATAACAGAAACTCGATGAGACGGAGCCACCCACACTGGGAGGCCTGTTTCAGCTGTGCACATATGGCCTCTGTGGCGAATATGGCTCCTGTGCAGATAGGCCCTCTGTGGTGAATGTGGATGCTGTGCAGATACGCCACCTGTGACAAATGTGGCTGCTGTGCAGGTACTGTCTGTGGCAAATGTGGCTGCTGTGCAGATACTTCGTCCGTGGTGAATGTGGCTGCTGTGTAGATAGCCTCTCCATGGTGAATGTGGCTGCTGTGCGGATACGCCCTCCATAGTGAATGTGGGTGCTGTGCAGATAGATACGCCCTCCATGGTGAATGTGGCTGCTGTGTGGATACACCCTCCATGGTGAATGTGGCTGCTGTGTGGATATTCCCTCCATGGTGAATGTGGCTGCTTTGTGGATACGCCCTCCATGGTGAATGTGGGTGCTGTGTGGATACGTCCTCCATGGTGAATGTGGCTGCTGTGTGGATAAGCCCTCCATGGTGAAAGTGGCTGCTTTCAGACTCAGCCCCACCTCATCTGGGCCCTGGGAGCTGGTTCACCTTGTGATCCCAGACAACATCAGAGATGGGAAAAGAGCCTGTTGCCTCAGTGAGTACTACATTCCTGAAAGAATGAACAGACTTTGAAGGGAAACACTTAACGTTTTCAAATAAGTCCTTTGAGCTTCCTAAGAAATGAACCTTCTTTTCTTCCATGGCTTTCCCCTCTGGGTCTTTGAAATCTTTTCCATCATGAGCTCAGCAAAACTCTCAGCTTCCCAGACTTTGAGGGCCGTCAAGCAGGATACCGTTTTACTCAACGCATTGGTGAAGGCTTCCAAAGGGAACTTAGTCCTTGTAATTCCTCTGTGTCTGGGCCTTTAAATAGCTGTGTTCACTGCTGGGGAACTGTACGTTTGGGTTTTCAGGTGGGGCTGTGAGGACAGCAGGGAGACGCAAGACTACCTTGAAAACTCACAGGACCACACTCCTCTCTGTGGCACCTCAAAGAAATCCAGTCTTTGAACACAATCAAAGAGGCTGTAAAACCAGTGCTGTAGGATGAAAAGCTCCTAGAAGGCAAAGAACAGAGAAGAGAACTTGGCAACATTTGTGAGGAAGACATGTAGTTCCCACAAGAGAGAAGAGGTAGAGTGAGGAAGAAAAAAGGAGTGGTTTGTGAGAGACCTTGAGAAGCTGTAACTGACGCTGGGCAGGAGAGAAATCTATTTATGTACCTTTCAAACTGTATTCTGTTGCCGTGTCACTGGAAGTGAAACTCCACACAGTGTCACTTGTCAGGTTTCTCCCTGGAGATGTATTTCTGTAGCCAGTGACTGGTAGGTGCATTCTCAGTTTACTGTGGCGATTAAGGAGACGTGAATAGAATCCATGGTACCTACGTTCCCCTTCATCCTGGGAGATACAGTCCAAGACCCCCAGTGGATGCCCAGAAGCACAGAGAGTCCTGAACCCTAGCTATAGTATGTTTTTCCCCGTATGTACATACCTAGGATAATGTTTAATTTATAAATTACGCCCCCGGAAAGAGATTAACAACAATAACCAATAACAAAAGAGAATAATTATAACAATATATGGTAATAAAAAGTATGTAAACATGGTCTCTTTCTCTCTCCGTGTGTGTGTCTGCCTGATTCTCTCTCACTCTCAAAATATATTGTACTTCAGGTAACTGAAATGGCAGAAAGTGAAACTAGAAAAAGGGGACTACTGTATAACTCAAAAGCTTCTCTGATTTGTTGAATTTTACCTTTGTCATGTGTGCATATGGGTGTGTGTGTGTGTGTGTGTGTTTCCTGACTGTAGAGAACATACTCTTAATACCAGCGATATTAGAAGGAAATGGATCTTTAGGCATCAGGGAAATCATTTGATCCTTAGATTGGGAAGTTCTGTCACCTAGACCCTAGGGAGGCTTGTTCTGAGAGGGGAGCTGAGATGCTGGTTCGTATCTTCCACCTGACAAGCGACACTCTGTGGAGTTTCAGCAACAGTGACATGGGATGGGACACAGTTTGAAAGGTCTACAGACTTCTCTCCTGATTTGCTACCTTCTCAGAGAAAGGGGAGTCGTGAGGATAGCTAACATTTATCAAGGGTTTATTGCATGCCATGTACTGTTCTAACTTCTTTCACATTTGAAAACATGAACTCCTCACAGTAACCTGTGGGGAAAATGAGGTACAGGAGCGTGAAGTAATTTTTCAAAGCAAACCTCTGGGGCCAGGATTTGAACCGAGGCAGTTTGGCTTCATAGTATGTGCTCTGATTCCCTGAGCCATGCTGCTGAGAGATAGGAAGGAAGATGTGAAACTAAATATAATGTATTCATACCACTGTATTGAATATTTTATGTGTTGTCTATTTTAATGCTTCTAGAAGCTTCCAGAGGGCCCCACAGCCCATGTGACCAGCCCTGAGCTACTCCCAGGTGTCCCAAAGAGTTCACTATGGTCAGTTCATCTGAAATGGACATAATTTCTTTGCTTTTTTTTTTTTTTTTTTTTGAGACGGAGTCTCGCTTTCTTGCCCATGCTGGAGTGAAGTGCTACAATCTTGGCTCACTCCAACCTCTGCCTCCTGAGTTCAAGCAATTCTTCTGCCTCAGTTACCTGAGTAGCCAGGATTACAGGCATGCAACATGACACTCTACTAACTTTTATATTTTTAGTAGAGATGAGGTTTCACCATATTGACCAGGCTGTTCTCAGACTCCTGACCTCAGGTGATAGGCCCACCTCAGCCTCTCAAAGTACTGGGATTACAGGCATGAGCTACTGCGCCCAGACAGAAAAGGCTTAATTTCTAAGAGATAGTTTTAATGCTCATTTTTAAAATTAAATATAATTATTTTAATATTCTTGAAATCATATTGCAGAAAATTTGGATACTAGAAGAAAAGAACAAATAATCCCTCTCTGTATCATAGTCAGTCTTATTTTGGCCTATTTCCAAAAATCCTTTTATAAATGCCTCCGTATCCTACGAATACAGTTTGTATCCAGCATTTCAAGCTTTTTCCCATGTTTTTATGCAATCTTCATAACTGTGATTTTTAAATTCATGGTATTTTGACTTCTTTTGGTATTTTTTAATTGGGAGCATTTTGAATTTTCGAGTAATTGTTGGAGAGATTTCATCTTAAACACTTTTTAAAGGCATTCTGTGCTAGATCTCGGTTAAAAAATACTCAGCAGCCAAGGTTAATTTTTAGAACTGTCTTTCCTTGTTTTTCTCTTAACAGGGATCTATCGAACAGAAAGGGACAAAGGGACGTTGTACGAGCTCACCTTCAAAGGGGACCACAAACACGAATTCAAACGGCTCGTCTTGTTTCGACCATTCGGCCCCATCATGAAAGTAAAAAAAGAAAAGCTCAACATGGCCAACATGCTTATCAATGTTATTGTGCCTCTAGCAAAAAGGGTGGACAAGTTCCGGCAGTTCATGCAGAATTTCAGGTTGGTTTGTTTGCACGTGTTTATCTCCCTCCGCATGGTGTGTGTTAGAACACTGGTATCACTTCCCGTCATCTCCTTCATTCCCCCTGCCGAGTACAAAGCCTCCTTTCTCTTGTTCAGCTCTGTTTTCCCCATGTAAAGTTTATCATTTGTATTTGCCTTTCCCTAGAGCAATTCGAAAACTGCCTTACGAGCATATTTACCTTCAGAAGGGAAAAGCAGGAAGGGCTGGGTTTTCACCAGGATCTACAGAAATGACCGAATGCCTGTTATGTTCATTCTGACTTGCGGATAGGCTGGGGTTTGGGGATAGCAGGAACGAAGACTCGCAAGTGAGCAACCTTGAGGCTTGAGGACCAGAGGGGAGGTGGCAGTGGCAGAGCCCACGTTAACAGTGGGTGAGCGCTGGAAGGTGTTCTTGATCGGCTTTAGGCTACCTTCACCTGCTGTCCTGTTCTAGTGGTGGCTGCAATGCATTGGATCCAAATCAATCTTTTATTCTAACCTGCATCATCTTAGACTTAAATGTAGAATTATACCAAGAAGGTTTCAAGCCCACATTTTTGTAGCTACTCAATGAAAGCAAGTGGGGTTTCATTTTTCAGGCACGCTGATGAAGGTTTTACATGTGTGCCTTTAAGCCCTTGATTGTGCGGTGCTGGATCTTAGAAGCTGTGATGGCTCAGATGCACATATTGGCTGAGGATAACCAGCTAAGTTATTTCGCCAGCTTATTTTAAACATAGAAAATCCTACTGTCTAATTATAAATCTTGAAAGATCAAGCTGATTTTTTATTTCTTTTTTGAGACAGAGTCTTACTCTCACCCAGGCTGGAGTGCAGTGGCACGAACTCTGCTCACTTCAACCTCCGCTTCCCAGGTTCAGGCGATTCTCCTGCCTCAGCTTCCCAAGTAGCTGGGATTACAGGTGCCCATTACCATGCCCGGCTAATTTTTGCATTTTTAGTAGAGATGGGGTTTTGCCATTTTGGCCAGGCTAGTCTTGAACTCCTGGTCTCAAGTGATCCGCCCACCTCAGCCTCTCAAAATGCTGAGATTACAGGCGCGAGCCACCATGCCCAGCCTTGATGTTTAATCTTCGTAAATTTACATTATTAAAAGGCATAATGTTCAGTATAAGGGTGTGGTTGATACCTTTCAAAATTCTGGTTCGTGAGCATACTCTATTTCAATTTAAAGGGTAACGCACTTATAGCTAAGTTTTTTGAAGATCAGAATCAAATAGTCTTGGAAGAGACCTTTGAGGTCATCTGGTCTAATCTTCCCTTAATTCAGACTCTGTCTCTGACATAGGGTTCTCTAGGCAATGTGTGTGTGCACCAGGAAGCTGCCTACATTGCTAGTCAAGCTGCTGCTTTCTTGACCATCTCTGGATGGAAAGTTCTTTGTTGTTTGTATCTGAAGTCAGCTTCCATGTCTCTACTGCCTGATGGGTCTAGTTCTAGCCTCTGGAGGATTGAACAAGTCTATCTCTTCTTAAACATCATAAGCTTTCAAGTATTTTTGGAGGTGGTCATCACAACTGCCCTGGTCTTTTCTTTCCAAGGTATAGCAGTTCTCAATTCCCTTAGCTTTTTCATGTTCCTTAGTTTGTGACCTTTTTTTATTAGCTGGAACCTGCCTTTAGCCATGATGTAATCCAAAGTAGGCTGAACTCTTTGATTGATCTTTTCCCAGTTTGTGGAATACTCCTTTGTGCATGATCACAGAATTGTTTGCAGTGTTCCTCTGGCTCCAGTCCTGAAGTGAGTGTTTTTATAGTTTTGGCTTCTTTCGACCTTCTTTTAGTGTTTTTGCTCTCTTTCTCTGTAGGCCTTCCCTTTGGAATGGCACAGTGCCACTGGTTGATTAAACATTACATCTCCAGAATGACTGAACCTCTAGCGTTCTGAATGCGGTTGTGGAACCTGAGTGTGGTTTGCATTAGGCATTAAGTGAAATCATTACTGTCAGCAGCTAGAATGCCCATTTCTAGGACTAGGTTGGAGCAAGTCCCTTTGGCGAAGAAGCTGCCTATGTCTTACTGAGTTCAGGGTCCTGAGCTTTGATTGTCTGAGTCCTTGGACATGTTAGGCTTGCCGAGGTGGTGCTTACACTAAGGAAGTAACTGCTCGGTGAAAGGACAAGTCTTCCCTGTAGGACTCCTGGGGCCTGAAATAGCAGGATTCTCTTGGGCATATATAAACAGCTATTTCCTTAGTGTCATGAGAATTTTAAGCAATTAACAATAGGAAAAAAAATGGGAGGGGAAGTGTCGTTGAGAAGAGTCAAATGAGTAGCTTACAATGGAGTGGGTGAAATGAAACGTGATTCCAGTGTATGTTTTAAAGGAACACAAAAATCCTGGGGCAGTTTGCCTTGAGTCAAGTCGCCTCAGCTCACCCCATGGACTTTTGCTATTTGGATGTCCCTTGCTCTTGTAGGTAGGAAGGGATGGGTGGCGGAAAACTTGTGACCTGGAGAGGATGTTTTGAGAGCCTTTTGCATGTGCTAGACACGCTACCCAGATGCGAGGGATTGGAAGATGAATTCAAGATGCGGTGCCTACTTTCATGAGTAGCAGAAGCTGCAAATACAGAGCCAGGTGCTGTGGCAGAGATACAAACAGGGGACAATGGGACACAAAGAGAAGCTGCCCAGGACAGCTGACACTGGAGCAGGAGGCTGAGTAGGGAGTTTACTTCACAGTCAGGGCATTTCTGAGTGTGTTGAGGTCTCTGAAAAACTGGGATGTGAGAGGGTAAATATCTGTGGGTATTTAATTCTTCATAAGACCTTATTAAAGATGGCATTTCAAACCCAAAGAAGAGGTTATTCAGGGCATGGTGGCAGGACAACTAGCCAAACATAGCAGAAAAAAAATGTGATTCTTACTTCACACCAAAAAGCAAAGTAAATTCCATTCAATTAAGCATTTAAATGCAATTGACATGACCATAAAATTACTGGGAGAAAATATAACGGGCTACTTAAAAAATACTGGATGTTGTCTTCATAAAGTCCTTTCCGTCCCCAGACTGGAGACTGTGAACTGCGGTTGACACTGAAGATGACAATGGAAGCGATCTGTATTTCTTTTTTTTTTTCTCTGTTTTCTAAATATTTATATAGCTACCATATGTTTTATATTTTGTTTAAAGATTCAGTGAAAGATTATTTTTGGCTTTTATAATTTAAACATGACTTTATAGTTTGTAAAAGTTGATACTTGGCTATTATAAGATGTTTAAGCAGTGTAGAACAGCACAAGGAATACATTATTTAAAAAGTCACTCCAGGTCTCACCTCCCAGAATTAACCATTATTAACATTAGTTGAACGTCATTCTGGGCAATTTTCTTTGCATAGTTGCAGATAGAAGAATTGCTTGCCAGCTGGGAATAAGTCAGTGCAACATGAGATATACTATACATTCTATTTCTACTTATAGACTTAAAATGTATCTTGCTTAAATTTATAGAAGAAAACTGGAAGTATGATAAAGGATTTGCTGAACTTTAAGAAAATGTCTCTTCACTGTAAGAGACTTGAGTTCCCAAGAGATCCCGCTGAAGTTAAAAAGTGATTTTTGCAAAACAAAAAAATGATTGGAATTATCATTTTTTTACTACATTTTGTAACTTGATTGAAAATTGCAGTACAAAAGGAAATCAGCACAGCTATACTTTCTGCCTTCTGTGTCTCATCTTCTGATTTTTGTTAGCAATCATTTATTTATTTATTTTGAGACAGAGTCTCACAGTCACCCAGGCTGGAGTGCAGTGGCACAGCCTTGGCTCACCAGAGCCTCCGCCTCCCAGTTTCAAGCGATTCTCCTGCCTCAGCCTCCTGAGTAGCTGGGATTACAGACGTGCACCACCACACCCGGCCAATTTTTGTATTTTTAGTAGAGACTGGGTTTCACCATGTTGGTCAAGCTGATCTCAAACTCCTGACCTCAAATGATCTGCCCACCTCGGCCTCCCAAAGTGCTGGGATTACAGGAATGAGCCGCCGTTCCTGGCTGCAATCTATTACTTTGCAGAGGGTTATAGGGTTACAGCCTTTACATTCTGCTTTATAACTACAGTTTCTACAGTTCTAGTTCTGGATTTAAGTGGATTTCATGTATTCATCAGCAGTCCTCTTCCAATAATTTTCCATTCCTGAGTTCTTAGCTGGCTATATTGTATGGTCAAGAAAGGTTTTCAAGAAGGGTCACACGTGTTTGACAATGGAGTATCTACTTGTTGGCATTATCGTGTACAGACAGCTTAGCTGGGCTTAAAATTCATGGGATACACTTTCCTTCCTTAGGACTTTGTAGATATTCTGGCGTTGAATGATCTGGTGAAGTGTAAGACCACTTTATTTTGTCTCTCTTGTAAATGGCTTTTGCCAGAATGCCTGAAGAATTCCTTCATTAGTCTTTAATTATTTTCACTTATTCAGGATATGTCTCACCTCAGCATCCATTGTCCTTTCCTTTCCTTTCCTTTCCTTTCCTTTCCTTTCCTTTCCTTTCCTTTCCTTTTCCTTCCCCTTCCTGAGCAATGCTGGC
>NW_012114977.1:526844-530559 GCF_000951035.1 Colobus angolensis palliatus | reverse complement strand
CTTTCCTTCCTTCCTTCCTTGATGGAGGAGTCTCACTCTGTCACCCAGACTGGAGTGCAGTGGCACAGTCTTGGCCGACTGCAACCTCTGCCTCCTAGGTTCAAGCACTTCTCATGCCTTAATCTCCCAAGTAGCTGGGACTACAGGTGCTTGCCACCATGCCCAGCTGCTTTTGGTACTTTTAGTAGAGACATGGTTTCACCATGTTCGCCAGGCTGGTCTTGAACTCCTGACCTCAGGGGATCTGCCCACCTCGGCCTCCCAAAATGCTGAGATTATAAGTGTGAGCCACCACGCCTGGCCAATGTCTGTCGTTCTTTAACTGATTTTCCTGTAGTACAGTTTCCTTGTTTGCTTTGTGGGTTCTTTCAGGAAAATTTTTGGATGCTTTATTTTTGAGTTCTTCTGTTTGCTTCATTTATTGGATTCTCTGTTTCATGGACACAATTATATATTTTACATGTCTTCTGCATTTATTAGCATCTCTGTTTTTTTTCATGCCTTTGTCTTTTATCTGCTTTCGCTTAGACCTTTATTGTGTCAGTAATTTGATTTTCTGATATATCTATTAGGTACCTTGCTGTTTCTAACGTATTACTTCTGTGCATTTTGGCTGTTGATTTATTTTCTGAGCACACAGTGTGCTTGCTGACATTATTCTGTTGTTTTTATTGTTTTCTCATTGGACTTTTTAAAAATTAAATTCATATTTTTATTAATAAAGTGAAACATTTCCAAGAAATTTTCTTCTGTTTGACTTACATTTTCTTTCAGACTCATTTTTTCTTTTGCTTTGCATGCTGTGTCTTAACTTTTTCTTTTAATTTTGTTCTGATTCTTGGGATGTGGTTGCTATGATTTCTTTTTTATCTTTTCTCATCATGTGCAGGGGACTACCCAGCCTTCTGTTTGCTCTAACATAGGATGGCTAGATTCTCCTTGGCTCTCTCCTCATCTTGACTGAGAATGGTGCATATTTTGAGGACAGGGTATTTCTCTGTTCACTTTGTTTGTAGTATAAAAGCTGGATGTAGGAGAGGAAGAACCCCCAGGGGCTTTGTACTGCCTTTGTTGAAGTCCCCTGTTCTTCTGGCTCCTCTGAGCCCTGGGATGGATGTGTGAGTTTTGCCAGGCTCACCTGGTGTAGGGGGAATTAATTGTTTTCCCAAAGGGTAGATGTATTATATTTGGCTCTCAGAATGCCTTCATATAAGGGCTGAGGCCTGGGACATCACAAAGAGTCAGCCCCACTTATTCACGTCTCCAGCTCACTTGCTCATCTTCAACAGCTCTTTCCACGCCTACCAGTCAAAAAGAGGAAAAAGGAAAGTTTTGGCTCTGTTTCTAACGGTTCTGTGGGTTGTGGGGGAGATGCGTATATGTCGTCTGCTCTCAGTATTTCTAATCCCTTCTCCTCTAACTGTTCTGGTAAAATATCTTGACTACATGTGATTAACTTTTTTCCTTTGCTTACGTCACATCTCTCCTACCCCGTTCCTTTTTTTTTTTATTTGCAGGGGTTATTTCACTAGCTTAGCTCGCAAGTAATTGGGATGCAACTACCTTCCCTCTCCACTTTCATTACAATTTGTAGAAAGACCAAAATGGCCTGCTGTGGCTCTTCCTGCTGTTGGTGCCAAGGTCCTAGGTGGAAGCCAAGGTCTCCTGGGTCTTCCCGAGGTCCCACAGGTTGCCTTCTCAAACCTGGACCTGTGTCTCCTCTGTTTTCTCACCAACTAGCTTCCCTTCTGGAGGTGGCCAGTGGGGCCAGAAGCCACAGGGAGCTAATGTAGAACCTTCCATTTCTTTCCTTGGCCTCCAGTCTGTTGAAGTTTACAGCAAAAGATTATGTCTCCCTCATTGGTCATTTATTGGTGGCAAAATTGTTGCCATTTTCAACTATTTTTGGCACACACTTTGTAGTGATTGCTGTTTGAGATTAATGTATTTAAAGCATTGTCCTTCCCATGCATCACCTTTAAAATATCAGCACCCTTTGCTCTCATACAGTTCGTTGAGGAATCTTTTATGTGTTGCTTCATATACCTCGGCTTTAGTATCTTCTCTAAAAGCAAAGTCTCAGTCCAGATGGGCCCCAGCCCCTTGCAGTTCTATGCAGATTATTACCAGTAGTAGGTTATTCCACGTCAGCATCAATTTGTTAATTACTCACCTAGAAAAGACTTGCATGGCTTAAACTTATAATAAATACGTCTTCTTGGACAGAAGGAAGAGATGTGGAACCTGGAATTCCCAAGAAGGAGCAGCCTTGGTCACGAGGCACAAAGTGATTCTGGGGAAGGCTAGGTCTGCAGAAAATGGCTCACCCGGAGTGCTGGCCAGGCACGGGTATAATCTGCAAGGAAGCAAATGCCACATCTCTGTGCTCTAGAACAGTGCTTGGGGTGGTCCCTGGGGAAGAAATAGATTCCTTGGTGTGCAGAGTGTGTGGACTAAGTTATTTATTGTCATTATTGTTTCTTGTCATTATAGTCATCTCAACTACTCTCAAAAATTATTTGTGTTTTAAAAAATACAAGTTTAATAAAACAATTTTTATCAAGTTCAATGAACAAGGACTCAATAATAATATGGGAAGAGGGACAGGTCCACCTAAAAATTGGGACTAATAGAAAGTTAAAACTTGTCAAAAACACTAGGTTTCAGAGTGTCGCAAAAGGCAAGGAGAAAGGGGTAAAATAAAGGCCAGAGTCCTCCAGCTGTTCATATTTAGTGAAGAGAAGTCTGTCATCCACTGGGTGAGATGAGCTTTCTCCTAGCACCCAGGGCCTTCATTTAAGAGGCACTGAACCACCAAATAAATGATACTCCTCGGATTTACAAGAAATCATGATGCTAAAACTTGACGCTAAAGCTTGAGTATTGTCGTCTCTCAGTGAGAATAAAAGTCCCACTGCACCCCTCAGTAGCAATATAGACTACTCTGTTCTTGGTGCTGTGGTGCTATGTATGTGCTGTGTGAGTCCATTTTGTTTTGTGGTTTTTTTAGAGACAGGGTCTCTAAAAAAGCTCAGTAGCCCAAGCTGGTGTGCAGTGGTGCGATCATGGCTCACTGCAGCCTCAAACTCCTGGCCTCCAGTGATCCTCCCACCTCAGACTCCTGAGTAGCTGGGACTACAGATGCATGCCACCACATCCATCCGGATTTTTCATAGAGAAAAAGTCTTGCTTTGTTGCCCAGGCTGGCTTCAAACTCCTGACCTCAAGTGATCTTCTGTAAAGATCACTTTACAGCTTGCCTCAGCCTCCCAAAGTTTTGGGATTACAGGTGTGAGACACTGTACCTGCAAATGACTTCATTTTTGTTTATGGAAATGAGATGCCTGGAACTGTGGCAGGCTTCTTCTCTCCTGCCGTCATTGTCCTGGCTAATGTGGGACCCTCACAGGCTTCATGTGCAGTTTCTTCACCCCTTGATGCCCCTCCCCTCTGCCTCTCTTGGGTCTCTGCAGACTCTACCTGTGGCTGGGAACAGAGGGAGCTCACCAGGGAAAGCTTGGTTTAAATGTAACTCCTGCTGTTTTTCTGTTTCCTTTTTGTCCAGTGGCATATTGGCTTAAACCTACTTCATCTTCCTCTTCTTCTCCTTCTCCTCCTTCTCCCCCTCCCTCTCCTCTCCTCCCCTCTTCCTCCTCCTTCCCTCTTCCTCCTCCTCCCCTCTTCTTCCCCCTCCCCTCTTCTTCCCCCTCCCCTC